>NC_079454.1:10090692-10104243 GCF_903798145.1 Danio aesculapii
AGAATCATTCTCCTAGAACAGCAAGCCACTGTGCAGGGAAGGTTTTACGTGGTGATACTATCTGCTAACAAACTGGAATTCTTCGAAAGAAGTTTTTATGAAAGCCATATTACCTCCCTGTAAAACACAAGACAGCTGCAAGGGCTCGTCCGGGATTTGAACCCGCGACCTCTCGCACCCAAAGCGAGAATCACACGCCTAGAAGAGGTAAACTATTGAGGGGCCAAGGGCATTGTTTCTGTCGGTGCTGTGTCAAGGCAAGCTGAGCGGCACTCGGCTCCTGGTGCTGCGCCTATTTTTAAATACCCAACTCTTGACAGCTGCTCTTGATTACGGCTATACCACCCTGGCAATGCCTGATCTCATTTGAACTCGGCAGCAAAGCAGGGTTGGGCCTGGTTAGTACTTGGATGGGAGACCGCCTGGGAATACCAGGTGCTGTAAGCTTTTTGAATTCCTTCATTTGGCAAAAAAATGTATTAATTAATTAATTGAAAAAAAAAAAAATACAGGTAAACAATTGAGGTGACAAGGGCGTAGTTTCTCTCGCTGCTGTGTCAAGGCAAGCGGAGTTGCGCTCGGCACCTGGTACTGCGCCTATTTTTAAATAGCCAACTCTTGACGACTGCTTTCGCTTACGGCCATACCACCCTGAGCACGCCCCCTTGAGTTTGACTGAGTCACTGCTTTCAAGGAAGTGTGAGGTGGCAGTAGGGAGAGAAAGGCTCTCCCATTTTGACTTTCTTTATTGTTTTTTTCTTGATTTTGCTTAAAATAAGTTGTATTAATTTTGTTTAGTTTTAGTTAAACCCCAGACAGTGTTATCTGTTTGGGGTTAAAACCTTTCGAAAGGATGGACACTTTGGCAAAGGAACAGGAACTGAATATGGACTATGGCAGCACGGACAAAGCTACTCCTGAAGATAGCAATTCAGGAGATTCAAACAAGGACATTGACAATGATGACACATGGGCAACTGTTGTGGCAAGAAGGAGGAAAAACAGATCAGACACAAGTAGAGGAGGAAGTGGAGAAATACAACAAACAAAAGGTAAAGCAATTGCTGAACGTTTGGAAAACACCCAACAAACAAGTCAAAGAAATGAGATGATAAACAAACTGAAAAGTCAAGCAAGATTTCAGAGACAATATAAAAAAGAAACAACTTTGACAATGACTGTGAAAGATCCTGAAAATATCACAGTAGTTATGATTATAAAGGCTGTGGAAGGAAAGACTGGAGTTGGAAAATTGTTTGGACTGAGAAAAAAATCAAACTTTGACTATGAACTAACTATGGAAAATGAAACGGACTGTGATAGTTTAATGGATGGACTAATGATCAACCAACAATTCTGTGAAATATCAAAACTCTGCGCAACTGAGAGAATGGTTTCTTTTTTAAATTTACCCAATTATATTCAAGATTGTGAAATCATCCAAAAGCTTGTCGACTGGGGAGTTTCTCCAATTCTCCCACTAAGAAGAAGATATCATCCAGGAACAACTGTGGCTGATGGAACAAGGTTTATCAGGGTGAAATTTCCGAAAGAAGTCACAACTCTTCCTTACAACGTCAAATTTGATACAGAGGAAGGACCAAAATATTTTAGAGTGATACATGATCAGCAGATAAAAACATGCAGATTATGTGGAAGTACTGAACATGAAAAAAAAGACTGCCCACAATTTGTGTGTAGAGAATGTCTGGAGCAGGGGCATTTTGCGCGGGACTGTAAAGCCCCACGGTGCCAAGGCTGCAAAAAGACAACATTGTGGTGCAGATGTGAATCGGATGAGGAAGACACTGGAGTGATGGAAATGCATAAACCAACGGAGAAATCAAGTGATGAAGAAAGAGAGGATGAAGAACAGGAATTAACACCGGATGGTTTGAATGAACAAGAAGAGGAGCAGGCAATGAGTGAAGAGGATGAAGGAGATACAGTAGAGACTGAGGCGCAACATCTAATGAAAGACGATGGACAGGACATGGAAAAAGAACAAGGAGCAGCGGGTGAAAATACAGAAAGCAGAATTGATGAAGAGGTAAGCGATGATGATAATGATGAAATAAATATTGGGACTAAAGACAGAACAATAGACAGCATAAACAGAAGACGCAGAAAAACTGTACAAATAAATATTCAGCAAGTGCTTAAGAAACAGAAATTACGAAAAGAAGCAAAAGCAAAACTAAAAACTGACAGAACTGATCTAAGATTTTAGATAAAGAAGACTACAGATGATTGATGGTTTGTTTAATTTGGATTTTCTTTTGTTTGGATGGCTTGTTTTCTTTTATATTTCTAATGAACAACTTATGTTTGGTTTCAATTAATGTAAGAGGGCTGTCATCTAAAGTGAAGTTTGAAAATGTAATTGCTTTAACAGAAAAATGTGATATAATATGTATACAAGAGACTGGATGGAATGAAACGATTATTAATGAACTTAAAAAATGTTGGGACGGGGAAATATTGTATAATAATGACCCAAATAAGAAAAAAGGCATGGCAATATTAATTAGAAGAGGAATAGGATGCTCATTTGATGTTTTATTTAAAGGTAACTATGGAAGGATCTTAACTATTAAAATTTTAAATAAGGGTGAAGAAATAACAATATGTAACATCCATGCTCCAAATCAAGACTTGGAAAGAGTTACTTTTTTTAAGGACCTAAGTGTTTTAATGAGTGGATGGAATAATGTTATTGTCTTAGGAGATTTTAATACTGTTTTAGAAAGGATAGATGTAGATGACTATATGGTTTATAGAGCAGATGTTGGAAGAAAAGAACTGAAATACATGATTGAAAAACATAAATAAGTAGATGTATGGAGAGAGAGAAATAGAGCCAAAAGAGAATACTCAAGAAGGCAGTGGGTGAATACAGTTTTAAAACAAAGTAGATTAGACTATGTTTTATGTACAAGAAGATTAGAATCTTTTATTTCAAAGATTTTTTACAAGATTTTTAGCTGTAGTGACCATGATTTTTTGTATGCAATGATGGATTTCAGTGGAGTTGAAAGAGGACCGGGTGTATGGGTGTTTAATACAGAGATCTTAAAGAATGATTTTTATAAAATTGAAATGGAAAATATTATTATTAATAGTGTAAATGATGAGTTATATGATGAAGAAATAAGTGTGTGGTGGGACAATGTCAAATTAGAGGCCAAAAGATTTTCAATAGAATGTCCAAAGAAAATGCAGAAAGCTAATCGAGCTAAAGAAAGACAATTAAACAAAGAATGGGAGAATGAAATGGAAAAGATAACAGAAGGAAATATGGATATTAGGAGAATAGTGATATTAGAAGAGAAACTGAAAAAAGTAGAAGAGGAAAAATGTATGGGAGCTAGAATAAGAAGTAAGATGAAAAATACAGTGGAAGGAGAAAGAAGTACAAAGTTCTTTTATGATTTAGAAAAAACACGACAAAAAGCCGATTTGATAAAGAATGTCTCAGTAAAAGGGAAAAATGTCAAAGATAAAGAAAGTATTTTAAGAGCAGTTAAAGATTTCTATGGCATTTTGTTTAAGGGAGAAGGAGTTCATGAAGAAGATAAGGATTTTTTATTGAATCAAATAAAAGTTAAAGTAAGTGAAGAGGATAAAGAACGGTGTGATAGTGATATAACTGAAGATGAGATAAATGAAGCTATAACACAATTAAGCAATGGTAAAAGCCCTGGTTTAGATGGTTTATCATCCGAGTTTTATAAGACTTTTAAAGATGTTTTAATTCCAATTTTAAAAGATCTTTTTACTGCTATTTTTAAAAAAGGAGAGTTGAGTGAGAGTATGAAGAAAGGAATGATTAAAATAATTTATAAAAATAAAGGAGATAAAGATGATTTGCAAAATTATAGACCTTTAAGTATGCTAAATACAGATTATAAGATATTAGCAAAGATTTTAGCAAACAGACTTTAAAAGGTAGTTCCCACTCTTATCACAACTAATCAAGCTTATGGTGTAATAGGCAGAGATATAGCAGATACAATAACAAGTATAACAGATTTAATCTGATACATATAGATAAAAAAGGATTTTATTCAGCATAGATCTAGAGAAAGCTTTTGATAGAGCTGAGCACAGCTATTTATTTGACTTTATCCAGAAATTTGGCTTTGGTGAGAATTTCATTAAGTGGATAAAATGTTTTTATACAGATATTTTTAGTTGTTTTAAAATAAATGGATTTTTAACAGACTACATTGAGATTTCCAGATCCATAAGACAAGGATGTCCTTTATCAGCGTTATTATACACACTAGTTGCTAAAATCAGCATCAAACTTTACACAGGTAGGGAAGTTATTGATCAAAACAGTGACTTTCTCTTGAATGAGCATCTCACAAGCCCTGTCTGGCATTACAAGATGACATCAGGATTTAGCAGAAGTTTGTTGTCCAGTGCCTGGATCGGCCAAGTTACTTATTCCAGTTGACTTAAAATCAGCATCAAACTTTACACAGGTAGGAAAGGTATTGATCAAAACAGTGACTAGAATAAATGTATCAGAAGCCCGGCTAGCTCAGTCGGTAGAGCATGAGACTCTTACTCTCAGGGTCGTGGGTTCGAGCTCCACGTTGGGTGTTTCTCTCTCTCTTTTTGGCAGCTTTCGATTGGATTCTTCGAGCATACCTATTGAGACAAAGTTCAGCATTTCTACTACAGTTGGGTTGCTCTCGAAGTCTCTGTGGCGCAATTGGTTAGCGCGTTCGGCTGTTAACTGAAAGGTTGGTGGTTCGAACCCACCCAGGGACGAATTAAGCTTTTCTCTGCCTTGCAACTGCTAACACGTGCACTGGGCATAGATCCTGGCCCACGTGCTGTCTGGCGTTACAAGATGACATCAGGATTTAGCAGAAGTATGTTGTCCAGTGCCTCTATTGGCCAAGTTACTTGTTCCAGTTGACTTAAAATCAGCATCAAACTTTACACAGGTAGGGAAGGTATTGATCAAAACAGTGACTAGAATGAGTGTCTCACAAGTCCAGCTAGCTCAGTCGGAGAGCATGAGACACTTAATCTCAGTGACGTGGGTTTGTGCCTCATGTTGGGTGTTTCTCTTACCTTTCTCTCTCTCTTTTCGGCAGCTTTCATTTGGGTTCATCCAGCAGACCAAGTGAGACAAAGTTCAGCGTTTCTACCACAGTTGGTATATTTAGTCTGAATCTCTGTGGCACAATCGGTTAGCGCGTTCGGCTGTTAACCAAAAGGTTGTTGCTTTTGCTGCCTTGCAACTGCTAACACGTGCACCGGGCAATGATCCTGGGCCACGTGCTGTCTGGCGTTACAAGATGACATCAGGATTTAGCAGAAGTTTGTTGTCCAGTGCCTGGATCGGCCAAGTTACTTATTCCAGTTGACTTAAAATCAGCATCAAACTTTACACAGGTAGGAAAGGTATTGATCAAAACAGTGACTAGAATGAATCTATTGGAAGCCCGGCTAGCTCAGTCGGTAGAGCATGAGACTCTTAATCTCATGGTCGTGGGTTCGAGCCCCACGTTGGGCGTTTCTATCTCTCTTTTCGGCAGCTTTCAATTGGATTCTTCGAGCATACCTATTGAGACAAAGTTCAGCATTTCTACTAGAGTTGGGTTGCTCTCGAAGTCTCTGTGGCGCAATTGGTTATCGCGTTTGGCTGTTAACCGAAAGGTTGGTGGTTCGAGCCCTCCCAGGGACGAATTAAGCTTTTCTCTGCCTTGCAACTGCTAACACGTGCACTGGGCATAGATCCTGGGCCACGTGCTGTCTGGCGGTACAAGATGACATCAGGATTTAGCAGAAGTTTGTTGTCCAGTGCCTGTATTGGCCAAATTTTTTATTCCAGTTGACTTAAAAAAAACCATTAAACTTTACACAGGTAGGGAAGATATTGATCAAAACAGTGACTTTCTCTTGAATGAGCATCTCACAAGCCCTGTCTGGCGTTACAAGATGACATCAGGATTTAGCAGAAGTTTGTTGTCCAGTGCCTCTATTGGCCAAGTTACTTGTTCCAGTTGACTTAAAATCAGCATCAAACTTTACACAGGTAAAGAAGGTATTGATCAAAACAGTGACTAGAATGAGTGTCTCACAAGCCCAGCTAGCTCAGTCGGAGGGCATGAGACACTTAATCTCAGTGACGTGGGTTCATGCCTCACGTTGGGTGTTTCTCTTACCTTTCTCTCTCTCTTTTCGGCAGCTTTCATTTGGGTTCATCCAGCAGACCAAGTGAGACAAAGTTCAGCGTTTCTACCACAGTTGGTATATTTAGTCTGAGTCTCTGTGGCACAATCGGTTAGCGCGTTCGGCTGTTAACCAAAAGGTTGTTGCTTTGAGCCCATCCAGGGACGAACGAAGGCTTTTGCTGCCTTGCAACTGCTAACACGTGCACCGGGCAATGATCCTGGGTCACGTGCTGTCTGGCGTTACAAAATGACATCAGGATTTAGCAGAAGTTTGTTGTCCAGTGCCTGCATCGGCCAAGTTACTTATTCCAGTGACTTAAAATCAGCATCAAACTTTACACAGGTAGGAAATGTATTGATCAAAACAGTGACTAGAATGAGCGTCTCACAAGCCCAGCTAGCTCAGTCGGAGAGCATGAGACACTCTAATCTCAGTGACGTGGGTTTTGTGACTCACGTTGGGTGTTTCTCATACCTTTCTCTCTCTCTTTTCGGCAGCTTTCATTTGGGTTCATCCAGCAGACCAAGTGAGACAAGTTCAGCGTTTCTACCACAGTTGGTATATTTAGTCTGAATCTCTGTGGCACAATCGGTTAGCGCAGTTCGGCTTGTTAACCGAAAGGTTGCTGCTTTTGCTGCCTTGCAACTGCTAACACATGCACCGGGCAATGATCCTGGGCCACGTCCTGTCTGGCGTTACAAGATGACATCAGGATTTAGCATAAGTTTGTTGTCCAGTGCCTGTATTGGCCAATTTTTTTTATTCCAGTTGACTTAAAAAACCATTAAACTTTACACAGGTAGGGAAGATATTGATCAAAACAGTGACTTTCTCTTGAATGAGCATCTCACAAGCCCTGTCTGGCGTTACAAGATGACATCAGGATTTAGCAGAAGTTTGTTGTCCAGTGCCTCTATTGGCCAAGTTACTTGTTCCAGTTGACTTAAATCAGCATCAAACTTTACACAGGTAGGGAAGGTATTGATCAAAACAGTGACTAGAATGAGTGTCTCACAAGCCCGGCTAGCTCAGTCGGAGAGAATGAGACACTTAATCTCAGTGACGTGGGTTCGTGCCTCACGTTGGGTGTTTCTCTTACCTTTCTCTCTCTCTTTTCGGCAGCTTTCATTTGGGTTCATCCTGCAGACCAAGTGAGACAAAGTTCAGCGTTTCTACCACAGTTGGTGTGTTAGTCTGAGTCTCTGTGGCACAATCGGTTAGCGCGTTCGGCTGTTAACCGAAAGGTTGTGCTTTGAGCTCATCCAGGGACGAACGAAGGCTTTTGCTGCCTTGCAACTGCTAACACATGCACCGGGCAATGATCCTGGGCCACGTGCTGTCTGGCGTTACAAGATGACATCAGGATTTAGCAGAAGTTTGTTGTCCAATGCCTGGATCGGCCAAGTTACTTATTCCAGTTGACTTAAAATCAGCATCAAACTTTTCACAGGTAGGGAAGGTATTGATCAAAACAGTGACTAGAATGAATGTATCAGAAGCCCGGCTAGCTCAGTCGGTAGAGCATGAGACTCTTAATCTCAGGGTCGTGGGTTCGAGCCCCACGTTGGGCGTTTCTCTCTCTCTTTTCGGCAGCTTTCAATTGGATTCTTCGAGCATACCTATTGAGACAAAGTTCAGCATTTCTACTACAGGTGGGTTGCTCTCGAGGTCTCTGTGGCGCAATTGGTTAGCGCGTTCGGCTGTTAACCGAAAGGTTGGTGGTTTGAAGCCCACCCAGGACGAACTTAAGCTTTTCTCTCTGCCTTGCAACCTGCTACACGTGCACTGGGCATAGTATCCTGGGCCACGTGGCTGGTCTGGCGTTACCAAGATGACATCAGGATTTAGCAGAAGTTGTTGTCCAAGTTCCTCTATTGGCCAAATTACTTATTCCAGTTGACTTAAAATCAGCCATCAAACTTTACACAGGTAGGGAAGGTATTGATAAAAACAGTGACCTAGGAATGAGTTGTCTCACAAGCCAGCTAGCTCAGACAGGAGAGCATGAGACACTTAATTCAGTGACGTGGGTTTGAGCTCCACGTTGGGGTTTATGTTACCTTTCTCTCTCTTTTTCGGCAGCTTTCATTTGGATTCATCCTGCAGACCAAGTGAGACAAAGTTCAGCTTTTCTACACCAGTTGGTTTAGTGTCTGAGTCTCAGTGGCGCATTTGGTTAGTGTGTTCGGCTGTTAACCGAAAGGTTGGTGGTCTGAACCCACCCAGGGAAGAACGAATGCTTTTGCTGCCTTGCAACTGCTAACACGTGCACCGGGCAATGATCCTGGGCCACGTACTGTCTGGCGTTACAAGATGACATCAGGATTTAGCAGAAGTTTGTTGTCCAGTGCCTAGACTGACCAAATTACTTATTCCAGTTGACTTAAAATCAGCATCTAATGTTACACAGGTAGGGAAGGTATTGATCAAAACAGTGACTAGAATGAGTTTCTCACTAGCCCCGCCTAGCTCAGTCGGGAGAGCATGAGACACTTAATCCCAGTGACGTTAGTTCAAGCCTCACATTGGGTGTTTCTGTTACCTTTCTCTCTCTCTTTTCGGCAGCTTTCATTTGGGTTCTTCCAGCAGACCAAGTGAGACAAAGTTCAGCGGTTTCTACACAGTTGGTATGGTTAGTCTGAGTCTCTGTGGCACAATCGGTTAGCGCGTTCGGCTGTTAACCGAAAGGTTGTTGCTTTGAGCCCATCCAGGGACGAACGAAGGCTTTTGCTGCCTTGCAACTGCTAACACGTGCACCGGGCAATGATCCTGGACCACGTGCTGTCTGGCGTTACAAGATGACATCAGGATTTAGCAGAAGTTTGTTGCCAGTGCCTGTATTGGCCAATTTTTTTTTTCCAGGTGACTTAAAAACACCAGTAAACTTTACACAGGTAGGGAAGGTATTGATCAAAACAGTGACTTTCTCTTGAATGAGTATCTCACAAGCCTGGCTAGCTCAGTTTGTAGCGCATGAACTCTTAATCTCAGGCTTGTGGTTTTGAGCCCCAAGTTGGGTGTTTCTGTTACCTTCTCTCTTTTTCGGCAGCTTTCATTTGGATTCATTGAGCATACCTATAGAGACAAAGTTCAGAGTTTCTACCACAGTTGGATTAGTTAGTCTGAGGTCTCTGTGGTGCAATCAGTTAGCCCGATCGGCTGTTAACTGAAATGTTGGTGGTTCGAGCCCACCCTGGGACGAACTAATCTTTTCTCTGCCTTGCAACTGCTAACACGTGCACTGGGCAATGATCTTGGGCCATGTGCTGTTCTAGCGTTACAAGAGGACATTAGGATTCAGCAGAAGTATTGTTGTCCAGTGCCTGTATCGGCCAAGTTACTGATTGCAGTTGACTTAAAAACAGCATCAAACTCTAAACAGGTAGGGAAGGTATTGATCAAAACAGTGACTAGAATGAGCTTATTAGAAGCCTGGCTAGCTCAGTCGGTAGAGCATGAGACTCTTAATCTCAGGGTTGTGTGTTTGAGCCCCATGTTGGATGTTTCTGTTACCTTTCTCTCTCTCTCTTTTCGGCAGCTTTTATTTGGATTCACCTGGATACCTATCATGACAAAGTTCAGCGTTTCTACCACAGTTGGATTGATTAGTCTGAGTCTCTGTTGCGCTACCTGGATCAGGATCATCTGTCTCGGTCTCTCTCCTCGTCCAATCGTTGCGCTCGCTCTCCATTGTGAGAATGGATGGTAGCCAATCGCCGCTCTCGCTCTCCATTGTGAGAATGGATGAGAGCCAATCACGTCGAGTGCAAATGAATGACAACTCCGCTGTCTTCTGACGAGAGCACATCATCATATAACCGATCAAGGTAAGTTATTTTTGTCAACGTCTATATCTACTGATAGAAGTTGTTTTTGTCGATTGTAGTCTTTTGTTATGTCAGTCTTGGCCTCCTGATGCTGATTTATAGTTTTATGACAAGAACTTTAACAAAAGTTACCCTGAATTCACGTGCATGGTGTCAAAGGTCACGACCCGCACCCTGTTTAACATTGCAGACTTTTGATACAGTTGCAGAAATCATTGATTTTGTTCGATTGTGTGTTTAAATTAATAACTGTATCTATATATACATGCATATATACTGTATATACAGTTGTTTGGATGTGTTTATCAAAACGTTTGTCGACGCGTCAACAGCTCCCTCCCCCCGTATTTCTTAGCCAAAAGCAAAATAAAGTTTACACAAAAATATAGGCTTTTTCTGATAAATATTCATTAGCTAAATGAATTGTAAGAATAAATTAAAAGCTGTAATTGCCTGCCTTTTGTTGCTAAATGTTTATTATGTTTGTATGATTTATAACTGTTACTACAATGGTGTACCCATAAATGATATTGCTGCTAAATGATAATTAGCTATATGAATTATAGTTATTTATAACTAATGTGTTACAGTCATTCTACAGTGAATAATAAAAATGTCTGTCTTTTGAACCTAAATGTTTATTATAATGTTTACTATTGTGTTATCGTGTTATAATTACCCATCTGATAACATTATCAATTAATTATATATTCATGTTTCTATTAATTAATATGTTTTTAGTACTATCCCTTTACCATAGCAGAGAAATTACCTGGGAAATGTGATCTTTCTTTCGCTTGTTTCAGGCAACAGGCTACAGTATTGTAAATAGTGCACTTGTTAAGTTTTATTTACATTTTATGTTCAGATGAGCACTAAGCCAAAAAGCCACAAGGCCATGGGTGATATGGAGTGGATGGCCAGGTTGAGAGTCTTTGCCAGCTCTGGTGTTTGGCCTTCTGGAGCAGGCAATCGACCAGCTCCAAGATGGAGGAAGTGGTATGACATTTATCAGAAGGTAAGGCAAAATTACTTATACTTCATGACATTATATGCAGTATGCAGATTGGTTGGCAATGGTGCAAACAATATCAGTGCTTTTGACGTTAAAAACTCTTATCTCCTAATCATGAAAATAAATAACCATAGAATAGAAAAATAAGTACACTATGTCAAAAACAATAAATATGTGATTAAATTACATGAAGAATGTTTCTAAATAATGATATGATTAATTAAAGTATTCAAAGCAAAACACAGAGGTTAGAAAGAATCCTCAGATCTTTCAAATCTATCTTTTCAGATTGAGAAATGTCCCATGCATGCCCGCGGACAGACCACCCTCTTTGGGGGATCCAGGACCTGCAATTGTGTATTTCACACCAGTAAGGTGATATATTTAAAAAGGCATTAATGATAATGCAACAATATATATTTTTATTAGTGCTTTTTTAAATTTTTTTTTTTTTTTTTTGCAGCCTGCCACTTACACCCAGTCTCCCACTGCACCACCACAGTCTGAGGCTTCAGACACAGCTTCTGGCGCCACTGGCCCACAGTCTGAGGCTTCAGACACAGCTCATGGCGTCATTGGCCTACAGTCTGAGGCTTCAAACACTGCTCCTGGCACCACTGGTGCACAGTCTGAGGCTTTCAGTGCCATGGTCTTTCCTAAGGCCCCCTCTAAGTTTGTCAATGGTGAATATTTTCTGTGTAATTAATGCTTGCTTAAAACCTTTTAGTGTGTTTTTGATAGGATGTACATACCACTAGCTTCAGAATGTTTCTAGCATAGTCCTGCAGGTTAATGGTGTGGATGCCCTACCCACCTGTGGAAGGTGAGGTTCTCCTGCCCCAACTCATGGCAAGAATCTGACAGGTTATGGTGTCCACAAGAGGGCTCGAAAGGTCCTGGACATTGACAGATACTACCTGATGGTTGACTGAGACACTCAGGTGCACTATGTGTTCTCTGAACTATCTGTCAACCAGTCAGATTGTCCGCGACCAGCTTGACCTGCCACACCAGAAAATGTTCAGACTGATTCTGACCTGCAAGTAGGTATAGCAGAGTAGAAAATGTGGTAGTTATGTAGACCCAAACCATGACCCTCCAATAATTACCTGAAATTAATTACAACAACAATGCGCATTTTCAGGTATGCCTGTGACATCCTTGTCATTAAGTTGCTCCGGGACAGGACATTGGGCAACAGTCCAGCTCGACTGGTGAAGCAGCTGAGAGAAAACCATGGGGAGAAATGGCTGAAGAGGTTGGCACACTATCTTGGAGAGTGTGCTGACTTTGTTGATCGACCGAGCCTTTTTCCCGTGGCCTGTCAGGAGCCTCCAGAGCCCATCGACATCCCCCACCAGTCAATGGCTACTCTCAGTTTATGGCAGGGACATCCTCTCCAGGCTAGACCACATTAAGGCCAGCATCACATCCATCTTTGGGACTATATTAAAGATGGATTCTACCAAACAGGTAATGCATCACTGACTCTCAAAATTCTATATTATTGCCATATTATATTGTTGGCTGTGATAAAATTCAAACATAAATGCTTTGCTACATTTATAAATTCCAGATCACAAAGAAGTTGGCTGGTCATGGACGTGGGACAGCACTCTGGGTGACCTCCATTAGCAATGAGATTGGCCAGATTCTGACCAGTGTCCTGACAGTGCAAGAGGGGCCAGGGGTGAACAGAATGGTGGCTGGTGTCATGGAGCGGTTACGCCATGTGGACTGTGGCTGCTGCATAAATGAGGGAGGCGACCAGTAAGTTGCAGAATAGGTTGGAGAATGGCCAGATCTTCACATAAGGCTGGACATATGGCATTTTATGAGGTGGCGGCTGTGGGCTGCACCACTGATGCCCATCCGCTATACCCCACCTTTATGGGATGCCTGTCCACCTGTATCTTTGAGTGGGATGCAGGAGATCTCAGCCTGTTGCGGCAGGCTAAAAAAAAACAGCTGATGCAGGAGGGTGTGCCATCTATAAGTGATGACATGGTGGACAGAAAGCATCACCAAAAAGGATCTTAGCCGTTACTGCCGCAGGAGGACACGTGGCGAGGAAGATACCATATGCCTGATTGAGAGGCTGCTGCAGGAACTCGGGGGAGCAAATGGGAGGGACCTTATGGGTGTGCCCTTAATGGATGAGGTGCGCATGGAGCACATCTGGCGTGTTCAAAACGTCATGTCAGATGCATCCAGGATGTGCCTGGAGTGCCACTCTATAAAGAGGTAGGCACCACCACAAAGTCTTGGGTCATCCTGACAAAATCGGTGTGCTAGAGGGTCCACATCCCAAGAGTCTTTCACTGCCACCTGAACAGGTTCATTCCAGGTTGGTATCTCACATGTGTGAACTTTTAAATAATTTTTAAAATGTATAAAAGTGTGCCTTTTTATTAATTTGCTTTTTTCTGCTAGGAACCAGTTGCCCAATGCACTGAATTTCAACTATACCTCCTGGAAGGCCTGAACAGGTGGAACCAGGATCGAGGGACT
>NC_079454.1:10104443-10249477 GCF_903798145.1 Danio aesculapii
CACCTCCCCTCCCCTCCCCTTATAGTGTCTGCTATTCCCAAATCGAGTGCGTCCCACGGAAACTATGCATTGGCAGTCCCAACTGATGACAAAACACAAAGCGAACATTTGGTGGAAGCTCACGTTCTTTATCGGTTGCCACAGTTACTAGCAAGTGGTTTGCAGGCACAGGCACGTCTGCTGCAAGTACAGCGCCGTCAGGAGACTGGGATTGCTGGCCCATTCCCCATGCTCGGTGGCTGGGCATCACCGTCAGGAAAGATGGCCGATAGAAAACGGCTGCGCCATTTGCTCCGTCCAGCAACTCATACTTACCTGGCAGGGGAGATACCATGATCAGAAAGGTGGTTCACCCAGGGCGAGGCTTGGCCATTGCACTCCGGTCATGCTGACCCCTGCGAATTCCCCAAATGTGGGAATCTCGACTGCATAATTTCTGGTAGTGGGGGACTGCGTTCGCGCTCTCCCCTGAGCACAGAGGTTCAAGATAGAGTTCATGCGGTAGTTCCAGACATGGCAGGGGCAGCGCTGCTCCTTTCTCGTTCAGTTTTCCAGTCAAGGAACACGCGTTAAGAGAGCCCCCGGTGGCTTTTGTCCGGCAACCAGAGACATCTTCACAGTCAGCCACCTGTGGTTTCCTGTCTCAGGGATGTAAGCTGGTTGCAGCGGGAGGTTGTTTAGTCAACGCTTCCGCTTTTGTTCGTGAAGTTCTCTTCCGGAACGTTTGTAGATCCCGCGTTGTTCTTCAAGCCATGTCGTTTGAGCGCTGTGCTGACAGTCTGACGTAAGAAAATGGAACAGAACATATAATAGGCAAGAGTGCAAAGCACGGAGCTCTAGGCAAAGTCGGCCCGAACCGCAGCAAAGCAGGAGGCCGACCTGTCAAAATCGACCAACTCAACAACTAACCAGAGAAAAAGAAGGCATCTGTAGAGAAAGAAAGCAGGCAGCGGAAAAGAAAGAACGAACCCAAAGCACACTCCCCTCCCCTTATAGTGTCTGCTATTCCCAAATCGAGTGCGTCCCACGGAAACCATGCATTGGCAGTCCCAACTGATGACAAAACACAAAGCGAACATTTGGTGGAAGCTCACGTTCTTTATCGGTTGCCACAGTTACTAGCAAGTGGTTTGCAGGCACAGGCACAGGCACAGGCACGTCTGCTGCAAGTACAGCGCCGTCAGGAGACTGGGGTTGCTGGCCCATTCCCCATGCTCGGTGGCTGGGCATCACCGTCAGGAAAGATGGCCGATAGAAAACGGCTGCGCCATTTGCTCCGTCCAGCAACTCATACTTACCTGGCAGGGGAGATACCATGATCAGAAAGGTGGTTCACCCAGGGCGAGGCTTGGCCATTGCACTCCGGTCATGCTGACCCCTGCGAATTCCCCAAATGTGGGAATCTCGACTGCATAATTTCTGGTAGTGGGGGACTGCGTTCGCGCTCTCCCCTGAGCACAGAGGTTCAAGATAGAGTTCATGCGGTAGTTCCAGACATGGCAGGGGCAGCGCTGCTCTTTTCTCGTTCAGTTTTCCAGTCAAGGAACACGCGTTAAGAGAGCCCCCGGTGGCTATTGTCCGGGAACCAGAGACATCTTCACAGTCAGCCACCTGTGGTTTCCTGTCTCAGGGATGTAAGCTGGTTGCAGCGGGAGGTTGTTTAGTCAACGCTTCCGCTTTTGTTCGTGAAGTTCTCTTCCGGAACGTTTGTAGATCCCGCGTTGTTCTTCAAGCCATGTCGTTTGAGCGCTGTGCTGACAGTCTGACGTAAGAAAATGGAACAGAACATATAATAGGCAAGAGTGCAAAGCACGGAGCTCTAGGCAAAGACGGCCCGAACCGCAGCAAAGCAGGAGGCCGACCTGTCAAAATCGACCAACTCAACAACTAACCAGAGAAAAAGAAGGCATCTGTAGAGAAAGAAAGCAGGCAGCGGAAAAGAAAGAACGAACCGAAAACACACTCCCCTCCCCTCCCCTTATAGTGTCTGCTATTCCCAAATCGAGTGCGTCCCACGGAAACTATGCATTGGCAGTCCCAACTGATGACAAAACACAAAGCGAACATTTGGTGGAAGCTCACGTTCTTTATCGGTTGCCACAGTTACTAGCAAGTGGTTTGCAGGCACAGGCACGTCTGCTGCAAGTACAGCGCCGTCAGGAGACTGGGGTTGCTGGCCCATTCCCCATGCTCGGTGGCTGGGCATCACCGTCAGGAAAGATGGCCGATAGAAAACGGCTGCGCCATTTGCTCCGTCCAGCAACTCATACTTACCTGGCAGGGGAGATACCATGATCAGAAAGGTGGTTCACCCAGAGCGAGGCTTGGCCATTGCACTCCGGTCATGTTGACCCCTGCGAATTCCCCAAATGTGGGAATCTCGACTGCATAATTTCTGGTAGTGGGGGACTGCGTTCGCGCTCTCCCCTGAGCACAGAGGTTCAAGATAGAGTTCATGCGGTAGTTCCAGACATGGCAGAGGCAGCGCTGCTCTTTTCTCGTTCAGTTTTCCAGTCAAGGAACACGCGTTAAGAGAGCCCCTGGTGGCTTTTGTCCGGGAACCAGAGACATCTTCACAGTCAGCCACCTGTGGTTTCCTGTCTCAGGGATGTAAGCTGGTTGCAGCGGGAGGTTGTTTAGTCAACGCTTCCGCTTTTGTTCGTGAAGTTCTCTTCCGGAACGTTTGTAGATCCCGCGTTGTTCTTCAAGCCATGTCGTTTGAGCGCTGTGCTGACAGTCTGACGTAAGAAAATGGAACAGAACATAAAATAGACAAGAGTGCAAAGCACGGAGCTCTAGGCAAAGACGGCCCGAACCGCAGCAAAGCAGGAGGCCGACCTGTCAAAATCGACCAACTCAACAACTAACCAGAGAAAAAGAAGGCATCTGTAGAGAAAGAAAGCAGGCAGCGGAAAAGAAAGAACGAACCGAAAGCACACTCCCCTCCCCTTATAGTGTCTGCTATTCCCAAATCGAGTGCGTCCCACGGAAACCATGCATTGGCAGTCCCAACTGATGACAAAACACAAAGCGAACATTTGGTGGAAGCTCACGTTCTTTATCGGTTGCCACAGTTACTAGCAAGTGGTTTGCAGGCACAGGCACGTCTGCTGCAAGTACAGCGCCGTCAGGAGACTGGGGTTGCTGGCCCATTCCCCATGCTCGGTGGCTGGGCATCACCGTCAGGAAAGATGGCCGATAGAAAACGGCTGCGCCATTTGCTCCGTCCAGCAACTCATACTTACCTGGCAGGGGAGATACCATGATTAGAAAGGTGGTTCACCCAGGGCGAGGCTTGGCCATTGCACTCCGGTCATGCTGACCCCTGCGAATTCCCCAAATGTGGGAATCTCGACTGCATAATTTCTGGTAGTGGGGGACTGCGTTCGCGCTCTCCCCTGAGCACAGAGGTTCAAGATAGAGTTCATGCGGTAGTTCCAGACATGGCAGGGGCAGCGCTGCTCTTTTCTCGTTCAGTTTTCCAGTCAAGGAACACGCGTTAAGAGAGCCCCCGGTGGCTTTTGTCCGGCAACCAGAGACATCTTCACAGTCAGCCACCTGTGGTTTCCTGTCTCAGGGATGTAAGCTGGTTGCAGCGGGAGGTTAATTAGTCAACGCTTCCGCTTTTGTTCGTGAAGTTCTCTTCCGGAACGTTTGTAGATCCCGCGTTGTTCTTCAAGCCATGTCGTTTGAGCGCTGTGCTGACAGTCTGACGTAAGAAAATGGAACAGAACATATAATAGGCAAGAGTGCAAAGCACGGAGCTCTAGGCAAAGATGGCCCGAACCGCAGCAAAGCAGGAGGCCGACCTGTCAAAATCGACCAACTCAACAACTAACCAGAGAAAAAGAAGGCATCTGTAGAGAAAGAAAGCAGGCAGCGGAAAAGAAAGAACGAACCGAAAACACACTCCCCTCCCCTCCCCTTATAGTGTCTGCTATTCCCAAATCGAGTGCGTCCCACGGAAACTATGCATTGGCAGTCCCAACTGATGACAAAACACAAAGCGAACATTTGGTGGAAGCTCACGTTCTTTATCGGTTGCCACAGTTACTAGCAAGTGGTTTGCAGGCACAGGCACGTCTGCTGCAAGTACAGCGCCGTCAGGAGACTGGGGTTGCTGGCCCATTCCCCATGCTCGGTGGCTGGGCATCACCGTCAGGAAAGATGGCCGATAGAAAACGGCTGCGCCATTTGCTCCGTCCAGCAACTCATACTTACCTGGCAGAGGAGATACCATGATCAGAAAGGTGGTTCACCCAGGGCGAGGCTTGGCCATTGCACTCCGGTCATGCTGACCCCTGCGAATTCCCCAAATGTGGGAATCTCGACTGCATAATTTCTGGTAGTGGGGGACTGCGTTCGCGCTCTCCCCTGAGCACAGAGGTTCAAGATAGAGTTCATGCGGTAGTTCCAGACATGGCAGGGGCAGCGCTGCTCTTTTCTCGTTCAGTTTTCCAGTCAAGGAACACGCGTTAAGAGAGCCCCCGGTGGCTTTTGTCCGGCAACCAGAGACATCTTCACAGTCAGCCACCTGTGGTTTCCTGTCTCAGGGATGTAAGCTGGTTGCAGCGGGAGGTTAATTAGTCAACGCTTCCGCTTTTGTTCGTGAAGTTCTCTTCCGGAACGTTTGTAGATCCCGCGTTGTTCTTCAAGCCATGTCGTTTGAGCGCTGTGCTGACAGTCTGACGTAAGAAAATGGAACAGAACATATAATAGGCAAGAGTGCAAAGCACGGAGCTCTAGGCAAAGACGGCCCGAACCGCAGCAAAGCAGGAGGCCGACCTGTCAAAATCGACCAACTCAACAACTAACCAGAGAAAAAGAAGGCATCTGTAGAGAAAGAAAGCAGGCAGCGGAAAAGAAAGAACGAACCGAAAACACACTCCCCTCCCCTCCCCTTATAGTGTCTGCTATTCCCAAATCGAGTGCGTCCCACGGAAACTATGCATTGGCAGTCCCAACTGATGACAAAACACAAAGCGAACATTTGGTGGAAGCTCACGTTCTTTATCGGTTGCCACAGTTACTAGCAAGTGGTTTGCAGGCACAGGCACGTCTGCTGCAAGTACAGCGCCGTCAGGAGACTGGGGTTGCTGGCCCATTCCCCATGCTCGGTGGCTGGGCATCACCGTCAGGAAAGATGGCCGATAGAAAACGGCTGCGCCATTTGCTCCGTCCAGCAACTCATACTTACCTGGCAGGGGAGATACCATGATCAGAAAGGTGGTTCACCCAGGGCGAGGCTTGGCCATTGCACTCCGGTCATGCTGACCCCTGCGAATGGCGATCGACCTGTACGGCGTGCAAATTTCATTATGGATGTGTAGGCAATTACAGCACTTGATTGGTTGATTGAGTGTCAGCAAACCATGAATGAACTGATTTTGAGAGTGACCAACCCCCTGGTGATGTCATCAAAACAAATAGTAGTAACTGTCAGAACACGTTCTATATGGTGTGGTCCTATTGAAATTAAAGCAAACAGCTCTAACTGTGCACAAAAGTGAACTATGAAATGATCATTTAATAAGTTTGTTATTAAAATTTAAGTTGATTTTTAAATTAAATAACTTTTAATGGTTCACTCAAAATCCCCATAAACCTCAACAGATGGAATATATAAATTAATTCATGTAATATCAGTTCTATAAATAAAATATTCATATGTAATATAATTAATATTAGTAATTAAAGGTCAAACTTTTTTTATAAATGCATAATGTTTAGTAGAATTATTCTTAAATTTGTTTGTATAACCAAAAAATGCAAATATTTAGCTTCTGTTCTATTATATTATATTATACAGATATACAATCATATTTCTAATAGCAGTAATACAATTACATAAAATGAATAATAATCCCTTACTTTGTTACTGGGTAAGTATTTTAATTATAGTAACTAACTACTTTGTAACAAATTACAACAGTGTAATGTCATAGGATATTTGAATAATGTACAGTTTTTGTATTTGTGTGTTGCAGGTGGAGCTTGATGTTGGAGTGTGGTTTAAGGATGACTCCACTGGCATCCCATCTGACGGCAACAGGATAAGCTGTCATCGACTCCAGAACTGGACTTGGAAAAACACAGAGGAGCAATAGACTTGCAATTGCAACAGACAGAGCGCCTGTACCAGAGGTTACTATTAAAATGGACTGCATATTATTGTCATAGACTCAGATAATGATTCTAAATTAAATTCAAAATCAGAAGATTTAGGCTATTTTTAAAAACCAATGAAGTCCTTCCAACACATACAAAAAGAAACACGAGATTGTATTTTATTATCCAAATTTATTAAAAGTGAAAAAGAAAGTTCTAAACATATTGTTAAATCTGCCTGACATAAAAATGTATACAATAGATATACTTTGTACATAATAAAAAACACATTACTATTAGAATCATTAGTTTTAATATTACTGATAGCAGTTATAGATCTAAGAATATATTGTATACATAAAAAAATACTGCCAGGTCAAGCATTTAGATATAAAAAATAAATAAATCCTCTTAAAAAAAAACAAAGCTAACAATTAAAGTATATAAAGCAACATTAGTTATCACAAAATAATAATTAAAGTACTTTAAATAACATAATTATATATATATATATATTTTTTTTTTATTATTACTAAAATTGTATAATGAATAAATAATTAAATAAAATAATTATATTAAAGTACTTTAAATAACATTATGATAATATATACTTAATAAACATAAATAAATAAATAAAACAAGAAAACAATTAAAGAAATACTGTAAACTGTAAAACAATAAACTGTTAACATAACATACATTTCTGGAACAAAACAGTGTTACAACAATCAACAAATTAGTGTAAAACACTGTAAACTTAAACAGTCAAATGTTAATATAACATTTGTTTCTACAACAATCAACAAATTAGTGTAAAACACTGTAAACTTAAACAGTCAAATGTTAATATAACATTTGTTTCTACAACAATCAACAAATTAGTGCAAACTGTAAAAAAAAAAGCTTAACTTTTGTAAACGGTTACATTTTTGCAACAATAAGTTACAATCTACAAATTAGTATAAAACGATGTATACTCTGAAACAATCAAATGTTAATATTGCGAACATTTGTGCAACAATAAGTGTAAAAAACAGTCAACAAATTAGTGCAAACTGTAAAAACCTGTAAACTTTTTAAAAAATCAACTGTTATTATAACATACATTTATGCATCAATACCAGTGTTACAACAATCAACAAATTAGTGTAAAACACTGTAAACTTTTAAACAACCAACTGTTATTATAACATATACATTTTTGCAACAATAACACTGTTACAAGTCAAAAACTATGAACCGCAATATGGATAGAGGTCCAGTTAGACAGACTCGGAGGCCTGAGACTGAGAGCCCAAGAGAACGTCCACAGCCCTTTTAAAGTCTTCAAAACAGTCAAACGTCTGCCCAGCAAGGTTTGTGGACGTGGAGGCTTTGGAGCTCTCACAGTAGCTCTTCTTTCTGTATTTCTTGTGACCTTGAGTTGGTTGGCCACACAGAGCACAGATGTAAACCTTCACTGAGGTTGGATGTCCAGAGCCACTGAGTCCTGCCTTTTTCCTCTTGTAGATTGTTGATCTTGAGGGCAACAGTGGCAGAGTGGATGCCTGCGGCAAGGAAACAGCAGGAGGTGCAGTCAGCGGAGTGTGTGTGTGCCGGAGTCCTGCGGACATCGAATGGGCCGGCGCAGGAACTGGTTGAGCAAGAGCAGAGGGAGGGACAGGTAAGATTTGCCTTTGCTTTAACTTTCGGGTGCCGGCCAGAGAAGTGGTGATCTGATACTGCACTGCAGGCCGGCTGGTATGGGGTCTTTCCTCTGGAAGCTCCTCAGCGGGGGGCTGGCTGGTGCTGGAGACGCTCTGGTGACGACGGAGGACAGACAGACCCTGGTCAGTGACGTTTGTGGCTGACAGCGCCTCCTGCCTCCTGATGAACTCGCTCACGCACTTTGAATTTATTTTCAGGATGGGAATCCCGAGTTTGCTGAGCTGATCATCGTCCACCGTCACTCTCTGCTGCACACGCTGGTACAGTTTAGTGATATGCTGCTTCAGCGGTGACCCTTTAGCTTTTCCTCCAACACCAGGATGAAGCCACAGCTGTTTGACCAGGCAGTACATCAGCCGGTTCTTTCTGGAGTCCACCAAGTGTGCGGCTGAGTAACGCTTGCTGAACTTGAGCTTCTGCACCAGGGACGCCTCAGTCGGATCTCCACTGGTGCGGCCAAACAGAGCATTGCCCCAGCGTGCAGAGTAGAGGCTGTCGAATTGTTGGATGCTGCGGTCATGGAGGTCAAGCTTGTTCCAGGCGCTGATGACCTTTTGCCTGGTCGACTCATTTAAGGCAAGTTTTCCTTCCTCCAGGGCGATCTCAACAAGGACTTTACACAGATCCTCTACGTGCTGGTACCCAGGCAGATGATTGGGACCGCACACGTCCTCCACACAGGGGTCAAATTCAGCAGCCACTGCCTGATCGGTGAGGCACAGACGGTTCCTCAGAGGAGTCAGGCTGTCCCTCTCGTGGTCTGAGGAGTAGCCCACATCATCCTCTTCCTCTTCCTCTGCCACCCCAGCAGGAACATCTTCATCCTCATCCTCATCTGCCTGAAGTGTCTCTCTAGTCTGAGCGTAATGATCAGGGGCACTGAAGGGCTCTGAGGACTGGGAAAACAGGTACTCCAGACCAATGCGCTCATCACCAGCAGGAACTGGAGGCCTGTAGTTTGCCTCCTCCACCTCCCCAAACAGCTCCTGGCACCTTTGGTTTAGGCGATGGACCAGAGGAGACATGTACACCATATGTTTCCTCCCTTTCCGCCCTTGGACGCTGGCTGACTCCCTGTTAGAGTTCCAGCGTGCGATGCCAGCCAGCAGATAGACTTGAAACGGGACGGCAGCACAGTGGGGTCCCGGGATCATGTCAGGCAGAAAGGAATGAAAGCCCTCCAGACTGTTGCTTCCTCTCACCGTACTGTACCGCGCAAGACGAACACCGTTACGGGTCACATACTTGGTGATGGTGTACATGTTCCTCCCTGGTGGATCCTGGATGCATTCAAGGTGCTTCTGCTGGTTCTCCCAGACGTGGTCGATGGCTGCAGAGTCCTTAAACAGATGCACCTGGTTCTCATCCATCCCTGCGGCTCCCTTCAGGAGATCAATGGCGCACTGCACGCGCGCACATGTTTCCTGGGCACCAACTGTGATCCTCCTGACATAATGGCTGAGGTCATATTTACTGACACGCAGCTCGATGATCTGGCTGTCAGCCAGGGAGGCATAGTTGGTTGGGTGACCGGCACGTATCGCCTGTACCAGAAGAGCCATGTCGTCTTTGTTGTAGGCAAAGACGGCAGCAGAGAGGGCAGACTTGAACAGGGCATACTTTGGATGATGATCTGTCCGAAGAGCTGCATCGAATCGATGGATCCAATGAAAGATGTCCAGCCGTACCAGCATACCCCTGTCCGTCCAGTCACTGAAGAGCTGCTCAACCGAGGACACGGCGTGGACGCGACAGCAGCCACGATCCACATACATGAGCTCGGGCGGTGCCTCATCAGCTCTCCTGTACCTCTCCATGAGGCCTTCAGCCATCGGCCTCATCTTCTCCAATGACTCCTCACAGGTGAGAACAGATATAAGGATCTGCCCCTGCTCGTTGGCCACATTGGTACACCACTCTGCAGTGCCTTTTCCATCGCCGGAGAGTTTCTTGCAGATCTGATAACAAATGCAACACAAATAGATTCAAACATTTGTATTTTGTAGTTTTTTTTTTTCTGCACCAGATCAAGAAAGTAAGAGTCACTAATATTCAGATATGAATTAATAATGTGTTTTTGCATTACAGCTCATTAGATTTCGGATGCAGAGCATGCAGGAGGAAACCTGAAGTGAAGAAAACGACACACGAAGACGTAGGTAAGTATGAATAATAATCAGGTGCGTGTGATGGTGACAAACACGATTTTAAAGCACCAGTAACCCATATTAGATATTAATTTATTGATAATTATTTATTATTAAACAATTAATAATACTTTACTCATCAATTGTCGTTAATAGTTAAAATGTGCCATGATGCAAAAGTGGACAATAATATTTTAAGGATAAAATCTCTATGATAAAGGATTTCCTGAAAGAACAACAGTAAAAAGGTTTTGCAATACGTTTACAAACTGACTTATTTTCCATTGTGTTAAATTTACCTTCTTGGTGGAGTCGTACTTTAGGACTTTGCCAAATGTGGACATAATCTGAGTACGGTAGTCCTCGATGTTATCTGCCTCTGAAATAAGAAATGCCTTTCTCATCAGTCTGGCAGATGGCGGCTCTCTCCGTGCTGGTGGTCGCTGGAACTGCTGGCACAAACTCCCTAAAAGCAGAGAAAACGGACACTTTGCTACTTAATCTTTGATTAAATGCTCAAAAGGTTAGGAATTTAAAAATAATAATAATAATAATTCTGTCATCATTTGCTGATCCTTTTAATGATTTCAAACCATTATGGGTTTCTTTTAAACACTAAACAAGATATTTAGAAAAATGTCAGAAACCTGTAACCATTGACTTCCATAGTATCTGTCTGTTTTTTTACAATGGATTACAATGGTTACAGGATTTCGGCTTTCTTCAGAATATCTTCTTTTGTGTTTAACAAAAGAGAGAAACTCATAAAAGTTTAAAACTACTCACTTCTGGGTGAACTATCCCTTTAAGAAAACAATTAACTCTGACTTACGAGTGATCTTCCCAGGTTTGTTGTACTGGCTGAGAAGAGTGGTGTACATGTCCTTTCTCTGCAGATAGTCCTCGCAGTGGCTCTCCTGCACCTGTCTCCAAACCTTCACCATGGTGTTTCCCTCAGTGCGATCCCTCATCAGGCGGATCACCTGCTTGTCCACGCCACGCCTAGAATCATAGGAGCAACACAATCATTAGATGATGGTAAATCTTAACTTTTTTTAAGACTCTGCATAATTTCACAATGATTTGTATTCTGCTAGAGACTCACCGTAGCGTCAAGACAGCAGGAAACACCGCTCTGTGAGCTGAACTGAGCTGGTTAAGGATGCACTGATCCCATGACAGGAAACGACCAATAGTATGCTCTTCCGACTCCTTTGCAGCCTTTCTACAGGCGTTGCATGCCAGGACCTCAGTCAGCATGGAGTACCAGCCAGACATGTGGCAGATCTGTCTTACCGTGGATGAATACCCACAACGGTAGAGAAAAGCCTTCTGATTGGTGCGTGCTGGGCAGTCAGACCTTGGGCACCGAAGACTGTAACGCCACACACCGACTGGTCTCCAGAAAAAAAACCGAGCTGCGGAAAAAGGAGTCTGCTGAGGGGACTTTTCCTTCCACCACTCCAGGAGATTCTGGAGGGTGAAACCACATCCGGTCATCCTTCAGGACTTTCCTCCACTTTCTGTTTCCATGTTTGTCTTTATAAGACATGGCCCTCTGAAAGAGTCCCCTTTCAGCATCCTCCTTAAGCCACAGTATGTCTGCACTGGGCAGCCCATGAAGACCAGACTCCCACATCTTGTGCCAACCCTCAAATGACACCTGGTAATTAGAATAACCGAGACAAAACTGTGTTAACATCAATTAAAGTTTTAGTATTAAAGTATACATTTTTCTTATCTTCACAACCACAGAGTTCTTTGACAGTTACCTCAGAATGTGCTGGGTCACTGTGTGGTGACCCACCAGATGACCTTCTAGGTTGAACGTCAGAAGCTGACACAGAAGCTGATGCAGGAGCCGATGAAGAAGCCGAGGCAGGAACTGATGAGGCTGATGCAGGAGCCGATGAAGAAGCCGAGGCAGGAACTGATGAGGCTGATGCAGGAGCCGATGAAGAAGCCGAGGCAGGAACTGATGAGGCTGATGCAGGAGCCGATGAAGAAGCCGAGGCAGGAACTGATGAGGCTGATGCAGGAGCCGATGAAGAAGCCAAGGCAGGAACTGATGAGGCTGATGCAGGAGCCGATGAAGAAGCCAAGGCAGGAACTGATGAGGCTGATGCAGGAGCCGATGAAGAAGCCAAGGCAGGAACTGATGAGGCTTATGCAGGAGCCGATGAAGAAGCCAAGGCAGGAACTGATGAGGCTGATGCAGGAGCCGATGAAGAAGCCAAGGCAGGAACTGACGAGGCTGATGCAGGAGCCGATGAAGAAGCCAAGGCAGGAACTGACGAGGCTGATGCAGGAGCCGATGAAGAAGAAAAGACAGGAACTGACGAGGCTGATGCAGGAGCCGATGAAGAAGAAAAGACAGGAACTGACGAGGCTGATGCAGGAGCCGATGAAGAAGAAAAGACAGGAACTGATGAGGCTGATGCAGGAGCCGATGAAGAAGAAAAGACAGGAACTGATGAGGCTGATGCAGGAGCCGATGAAGAAGAAAAGACAGGAACTGATGAGGCTGATGCAGGAGCCTCCAATAAAGAAGTTGATGCAGGAGCCTTCAACAAAGTAAGTATAATAGGTAAAACCTTTTTCATTGACATAATCATACTTTTTGCACAGCCTCCCCATCTATGCTCACAAAACTGTATTCAGGAGTATATGCACCACCTAATTGTGATGTACAAACGATGAACTTACAGCAGACAGTGGAGAGTCTGAGTGGGGCTTCTGTGAAAGATCTTCACAGGAACGTTTTCTTCGCTTTGCTTCCCCGGCTCCTAAATGAGCACAGTTGTGATTATCAGAACACAGTGTCTTAGTGTGACGACTTTTATTTATTAATGCATACAGTTGAAGCCAGAATTATAAGCCCCCCTGTTAAATTTGAGTTTATTTTTCACAATTTATGTGTAATGGAGAGAGGACTTGTTCAGGCACATTTCTAAACATAATAGTTCTAATAACTCATTTCTCATAATTTATCTTTGCTATGATGACAGTATAAAATATTGGGTCACACTTTACAATAAGGTTTCATTAGATAATGTATTTACTAACATGTACTAATTCTGAACAATGCTTGTACAACATTTTTTAATCATAGTTCAACATGTACTAATGCTTTTTTAAAATAATATTTAATGCTTAGTTGCTGGACTGTGAGTTGGGATGGATGACTGTAACACGAACAAATACTGTATTAAGTGTATTGTTCATTGCTTGTTTATGGTGGTAAATGGTTTGACATTAACTAATACAAACTTATTGTAAAGTGTCACCCTTTAGGGTAACACTTTAGAGTAATAGTTCATTAGTTAATATTAGTTAATGCATTTACTAACATGAACAAGAAATTTAATACATTAATTACAGTATTAATTTATCTTTGTTAACGATTTCATGTTATTTAAGTTAAATAACTTTAGTTCATTAATACACTGTGCATTAAGTAATGTCAACAAGCACAACTTTGGATTTTAATAATGCATTAATGTTGAACTGTAATTAATAAATGCTGCACAAGATTGGCGACACTTAGTGTTAGTAAACTGATTAACTAAAGGACTATTATACTGAAGTGTTACCATATTCAGCCTGAGAAGGTAAAGGCTTAACTAGGTTAACACTGTTTGTTCTGTAGCCAATAGAAAAACATAAATAATAAAACAAATAAAACTTTCTTCAGAAGATAATATACTATCCTAAGTACTGTGAACATGTCCTTGCTCCATTACCTTAAATAAATATTTCACAGGAGGGCCCTCAACTGTACTTCATGCTACAACAGTATGAATAAATGTTAATAAGTGACATTCATTATGTGATATACCTTGTCTTTCAGAGGAGCTGAGTGGTTTCTTCGGCAGACCGCCTTTGTCCTCCACTGCTAAAGAAAGACAAAAAAACACAAGATGGGCAAAAGTCAGTGTCAAAGCAGCAAGAAGACAATCTCATCAGCTCAGTGTTTTGATTTTGTGTGTCATTGATTTATTTATTAATAAAAGATTTATGCTATGGTACATGAACAATTAAAGACAATAATTAAAGGGATATACACCTTGTGCTTCAAAAGCACTGAGGGCTTCCACCAGTAGCGCATCATCCGCCCATCCACCATCACCTCTAGGTCCCGACGAGCTGGAGCTGGCCGCCGCTGCAGGAAGAGGCCTCTCTTCTGGGGGTTTCTGTGAGTTACAGGTTGTAGTTTGCATGAAATGTTGCCAGCATGATATATATATTTTTTTAATAAAGTCACATTTAAAAGAAATAAATAAAGCCTACCTCTTTGTTGAGAATGTACTGCCGGAACCGCTTCAGTGTCTTGACGCTGATGTCCTCCTCCTTCATCGTCAGCCACTGCCGCACAGAGCAGAACGCCTCCTGTGCCATCTTCTTTTCTTGGGCACTGCCAGCTTGTGGATCAGCCTGCAGGGTCTTGTGCAGGCTGTACCACTGCCACATCTCCAGGAACGTGAAAGATCTGAAGCGGCCCTGACCGTAGATGGCCCTGTCGACGTTGACCTCGAGGTGGCAGGAAACCTGTGGAAACAGTTGCACATACTGTAACAGAAGATCCTTTATATACTCACCTGGGCCCTCTTTTCTTCCTTGATGGCGACGCTCCTTGATGTGTATATCCAGCACACTGAAATTTCAAAAAGAGAAATTAATTTGTGTAAAAACAGCTTATGCAAATGTATAGCAACATACTTACTATTTAATGTAGCCAACGTCGTTCTCCACCAGCCATTTAAAACTTTGGCCATTGTATTTGCCAAAGTTTAAAATGAGCTGGCCGAGATACTGGACCTCCGATGGCGCACAAGTAATGTGCTGGCATCTTTTTTTAGCTAAGACATAAAAATAACATTAATGCAAACAACAGTCTGCAGTGTACGCATATGACAGAAACACACAAATAAGATATTACCTTCCTCACAAGCAGTTTTTTTGTCCTGGCTAGTGTTCCGCTCGAAGCACCTGTTGCGAGAGGCCAGGGTCTTGGCGTCCTTCGATGCTTTAAGAAAGCACTGTTGTCTGTCCTGTGGCACACTGGTGTCAACGATGCTCAGGGTGGGCAACAGTGGATCCATGTCTAATTCACCTGTAAGAAGTATTCTTATAATCATCACAAATATAGAGAGGAGATATGGTCTTAGCTCTGAGCTCATGATAAAAGTATTAAAAAGACATTTTGTGTGTTTTTTTCCATTTTTACATGTTTGATAATTAACAAATCAATCAAATATCATCAAAAGAAGTTATCTGACAATGGTTAACAATGCTGACAGAGATGATGCATTTGACAGTGGCAATGAAAACATGAATTTTCATATCAATTGCTCTTGCACATTATTTTCAAATGCTTACAGTGTATATTGTGTTTTTTAGGGGGCAGCTATCAAAATCAACCTCCATATGGCTGATATAAGGTAAGGTAAAATGCATTCTAAGCATGTTAAATACATACTATCATTAATATGATATCATTTACACATATAATACTTGAAATAACATAACAAATCATATTTAATGTATGCACATTTTCATTTTAAAGCTTATAGCAGTAATTGTCCCAGGCCTTGAGAATCAGTGATATATTATTCAGTCTATGGCAATAACGATTTTACTATATTCTTATGATCACAAATACAGGTATTGATCATATGTTTTGTCCCAGTTAAGATCTTAAGATGTTCTTAGACGTTACAACTAATGATAATAATCGCCATGGTAACATATATTGCTATATATAAAGGGATATTTATTTATTAGCATGTTTGTTGCTAATGAAACAACTGTTTACTATGTATACGGAGCTATCAAACCGACGCGAGCGCCGAAAATAATACAAAAGCTAAACTTTTTCAGGTTTTGTGCAACCAAATATGCATTTAAGTAATATCACAGTATAAAATCAACTTACCACACGAAATATCTAGGACAGGTGAACTTTCTGACGGCACAGCGTCACCAGCACAGACCAAACACTGCACAAAGAGTGAGAGATTTCAAACATGATGTGATCTTAGCATTAATATAACAATAAAAATAGCTTACCACACAAAATCTCTGAAATGGGTGAACGTCTGACGGCGCAGCGTCACACACACAGACCAAATACTGCACACACAGTAAAATATATCAAACGTGATGTGAGCAAAACATACAGTTTATCAGAACAGGATAAAAATACCCTACCACTATAAATCACCACGACAGGTGTACTTTTTTGACAGCGCAGCCTCACGAACAGACAAAATGCTGCATGGAGTGAAATATTTTAAACGTGATGTGACCAAAACATACTGTGCATCAATATAACCATTTAAAAATAACTTATCACACAAAATCTCTACGACAGGTGTACTTTTTGAAGGCGCAGCCTCACGAATACTGCACGAAGAGTGAGATATTTCAAACGTGCCGTGACCAAAACATACTGTGCATCAATATAACAGTATAAAAATAACTTACCACACGAAATCACTTCAGCATATGAATTTATCTCGACAGCAGATGAACTCTCTGACCCGATAAATTGTGAGCATCCAGAGTGAGAGAAACTTTAGAAAATTCTCAGCGCTGATTGGCCGTGATTTTAAACTTAAGACAATGCAGCCCTCCGATTGGCCCAGGGCCTAATCAAACTTTACACAATCGCGGCTTTTCATTGGACGAGAGTCTAAAGTCTATAGTTGACATTGCACGTTCCTTGGGCAGACGTCTGCGAATTCCCCAAATGTGGGAATCTCGACTGCATAATTTCTGGTAGTGGGGGACTGCGTTCGCGCTCTCCCCTGAGCACAGAGGTTCAAGATAGAGTTCATGCAGTAGTTCCAGACATGGCAGGGGCAGCGCTGCTCTTTTCTCGTTCAGTTTTCCAGTAAAGGAACACGCGTTAAGAGAGCCCCCGGTGGCTTTTGTCCGGGAACCAGAGACATCTTCACAGTCAGCCACCTGTGGTTTCCTGTCTCAGGGATGTAAGCTGGTTGCAGCGGGAGGTTGTTTAGTCAACGCTTCCGCTTTTGTTCGTGAAGTTCTCTTCCGGAACGTTTGTAGATCCCGCGTTGTTCTTCAAGCCATGTCGTTTGAGCGCTGTGCTGACAGTCTAACATAAGAAAATGGAACAGAACATATAATAGGCAAGAGTGCAAAGCACGGAGCTCTAGGCAAAGACGGCCCGAACCGCAGCAAAGCAGGAGGCCGACCTGTCAAAATCGACCAACTCAACAACTAACCAGAGAAAAAGAAGGCATCTGTAGAGAAAGAAAGCAGGCAGCGGAAAAGAAAGAACGAACCGAAAGCACACTCCCCTCCCCTCCCCTCCCCTTATAGTGTCTGCTATTCCCAAATCGAGTGCGTCCCACGGAAACCATGCATTGGCAGTCCCAACTGATGACAAAACACAAAGCGAACATTTGGTGGAAGCTCACGTTCTTTATCGGTTGCCACAGTTACTAGCAAGTGGTTTGCAGGCACAGGCACAGGCACGTCTGCTGCAAGTACAGCGCCGTCAGGAGACTGGGGTTGCTGGCCCATTCCCCATGCTCGGTGGCTGGGCATCACCGTCAGGAAAGATGGCCGATAGAAAACGGCTGCGCCATTTGCTCCGTCCAGCAACTCATACTTACCTGGCAGGGGAGATACCATGATCAGAAAGGTGGTTCACCCAGGGCGAGGCTTGGCCATTGCACTCCGGTCATGCTGACCCCTGCGAATTCCCCAAATGTGGGAATCTCGACTGCATAATTTCTGGTAGTGGGGGACTGCGTTCGCGCTCTCCCCTGAGCACAGAGGTTCAAGATAGAGTTCATGCGGTAGTTCCAGACATGGCAGGGGCAGTGCTGCTCTTTTCTCTTTCAGTTTTCCAGTCAAGGAACACGCGTTAAGAGAGCCCCCGGTGGCTTTTGTCCGGCAACCAGAGACATCTTCACAGTCAGCCACCTGTGGTTTCCTGTCTCAGGGATGTAAGCTGGTTGCAGCGGGAGGTTGTTTAGTCAATGCTTCCGCTTTTGTTCGTGAAGTTCTCTTCCGGAATGTTTGTAGATCCCGCGTTGTTCTTCAAGCCATGTCGTTTGAGCGCTGTGCTGACAGTCTAACATAAGAAAATGGAACAGAACATATAATAGGCAAGAGTGCAAAGCACGGAGCTCTAGGCAAAGACGGCCCGAACCTTAGCAAAGCAGGAGGCCGACCTGTCAAAATCGACCAACTCAACAACTAACCAGAGAAAAAGAAGGCATCTGTAGAGAAAGAAAGCAGGCAGCGGAAAAGAAAGAACGAACCGAAAGCACACTCCCCTCCCCTCCCCTTATAGTGTCTGCTATTCCCAAATCGAGTGCGTCCCACGGAAACCATGCATTGGCAGTCCCAACTGATGACAAAACACAAAGCGAACATTTGGTGGAAGCTCACGTTCTTTATCGGTTGCCACAGTTACTAGCAAGTGGTTTGCAGGCACAGGCACAGGCACGTCTGCTGCAAGTACAGCGCCGTCAGGAGACTGGGGTTGCTGGCCCATTCCCCATGCTCGGTGGCTGGGCATCACCGTCAGGAAAGATGGCCGATAGAAAACGGCTGCGCTATTTGCTCCGTCCAGCAACTCATACTTACCTGGCAGGGGAGATACCATGATCAGAAAGGTGGTTCACCCAGGGCGAGGCTTGGCCATTGCACTCCGGTCATGCTGACCCCTGCGAATTCCCCAAATGTGGGAATCTCGACTGCATAATTTCTGGTAGTGGGGGACTGCGTTCGCGCTCTCCCCTGAGCACAGAGGTTCAAGATAGAGTTCATGCGGTAGTTCCAGACATGGCAGGGGCAGCGCTGCTCTTTTCTCGTTCAGTTTTCCAGTCAAGGAACACGCGTTAAGAGAGCCCCCGGTGGCTTTTGTCCGGCAACCAGAGACATCTTCACAGTCAGCCACCTGTGGTTTCCTGTCTCAGGGATGTAAGCTGGTTGCAGCGGGAGGTTAATTAGTCAACGCTTCCGCTTTTGTTCGTGAAGTTCTCTTCCGGAACGTTTGTAGATCCCGCGTTGTTCTTCAAGCCATGTCGTTTGAGCGCTGTGCTGACAGTCTGACGTAAGAAAATGGAACAGAACATATAATAGGCAAGAGTGCAAAGCACGGAGCTCTAGGCAAAGATGGCCCGAACCGCAGCAAAGCAGGAGGCCGACCTGTCAAAATCGACCAACTCAACAACTAACCAGAGAAAAAGAAGGCATCTGTAGAGAAAGAAAGCAGGCAGCGGAAAAGAAAGAACGAACCGAAAACACACTCCCCTCCCCTCCCCTTATAGTGTCTGCTATTCCCAAATCGAGTGCGTCCCACGGAAACTATGCATTGGCAGTCCCAACTGATGACAAAACACAAAGCGAACATTTGGTGGAAGCTCACGTTCTTTATCGGTTGCCACAGTTACTAGCAAGTGGTTTGCAGGCACAGGCACGTCTGCTGCAAGTACAGCGCCGTCAGGAGACTGGGGTTGCTGGCCCATTCCCCATGCTCGGTGGCTGGGCATCACCGTCAGGAAAGATGGCCGATAGAAAACGGCTGCGCCATTTGCTCCGTCCAGCAACTCATACTTACCTGGCAGGGGAGATACCATGATCAGAAAGGTGGTTCACCCAGGGCGAGGCTTGGCCATTGCACTCCGGTCATGCTGACCCCTGCGAATTCCCCAAATGTGGGAATCTCGACTGCATAATTTCTGGTAGTGGGGGACTGCGTTCGCGCTCTCCCCTGAGCACAGAGGTTCAAGATAGAGTTCATGCGGTAGTTCCAGACATGGCAGGGGCAGCGCTGCTCTTTTCTCGTTCAGTTTTCCAGTCAAGGAACACGCGTTAAGAGAGCCCCCGGTGGCTATTGTCCGGCAACCAGAGACATCTTCACAGTCAGCCACCTGTGGTTTCCTGTCTCAGGGATGTAAGCTGGTTGCAGCGGGAGGTTAATTAGTCAACGCTTCCGCTTTTGTTCGTGAAGTTCTCTTCCGGAACGTTTGTAGATCCCGCGTTGTTCTTCAAGCCATGTCGTTTGAGCGCTGTGCTGACAGTCTGACGTAAGAAAATGGAACAGAACATATAATAGGCAAGAGTGCAAAGCACGGAGCTCTAGGCAAAGACGGCCCGAACCGCAGCAAAGCAGGAGGCCGACCTGTCAAAATCGACCAACTCAACAACTAACCAGAGAAAAAGAAGGCATCTGTAGAGAAAGAAAGCAGGCAGCGGAAAAGAAAGAACGAACCGAAAACACACTCCCCTCCCCTCCCCTTATAGTGTCTGCTATTCCCAAATCGAGTGCGTCCCACGGAAACTATGCATTGGCAGTCCCAACTGATGACAAAACACAAAGCGAACATTTGGTGGAAGCTCACGTTCTTTATCGGTTGCCACAGTTACTAGCAAGTGGTTTGCAGGCACAGGCACGTCTGCTGCAAGTACAGCGCCGTCAGGAGACTGGGGTTGCTGGCCCATTCCCCATGCTCGGTGGCTGGGCATCACCGTCAGGAAAGATGGCCGATAGAAAACGGCTGCGCCATTTGCTCCGTCCAGCAACTCATACTTACCTGGCAGGGGAGATACCATGATCAGAAAGGTGGTTCACCCAGGGCGAGGCTTGGCCATTGCACTCCGGTCATGCTGACCCCTGCGAATGGCGATCGACCTGTACGGCGTGCAAATTTCATTATGGATGTGTAGGCAATTACAGCACTTGATTGGTTGATTGAGTGTCAGCAAACCATGAATGAACTGATTTTGAGAGTGACCAACCCCCTGGTGATGTCATCAAAACAAATAGTAGTAACTGTCAGAACACGTTCTATATGGTGTGGTCCTATTGAAATTAAAGCAAACAGCTCTAACTGTGCACAAAAGTGAACTATGAAATGATCATTTAATAAGTTTGTTATTAAAATTTAAGTTGATTTTTAAATTAAATAACTTTTAATGGTTCACTCAAAATCCCCATAAACCTCAACAGATGGAATATATAAATTAATTCATGTAATATCAGTTCTATAAATAAAATATTCATATGTAATATAATTAATATTAGTAATTAAAGGTCAAACTTTTTTTATAAATGCATAATGTTTAGTAGAATTATTCTTAAATTTGTTTGTATAACCAAAAAAATGCAAATATTTAGCTTCTGTTCTATTATATTATATTATACAGATATACAATCATATTTCTAATAGCAGTAATACAATTACATAAAATGAATAATAATCCCTTACTTTGTTACTGGGTAAGTATTTTAATTATAGTAACTAACTACTTTGTAACAAATTACAACAGTGTAATGTCATAGGATATTTGAATAATGTACAGTTTTTGTATTTGTGTGTTGCAGGTGGAGCTTGATGTTGGAGTGTGGTTTAAGGATGACTCCACTGGCATCCCATCTGACGGCAACAGGATAAGCTGTCATCGACTCCAGAACTGGACTTGGAAAAACACAGAGGAGCAATAGACTTGCAATTGCAACAGACAGAGCGCCTGTACCAGAGGTTACTATTAAAATGGACTGCATATTATTGTCATAGACTCAGATAATGATTCTAAATTAAATTCAAAATCAGAAGATTTAGGCTATTTTTAAAAACCAATGAAGTCCTTCCAACACATACAAAAAGAAACACGAGATTGTATTTTATTATCCAAATTTATTAAAAGTGAAAAAGAAAAGTTCTAAACATATTGTTAAATCTGCCTGACATAAAAATGTATACAATAGATATACTTTGTACATAATAAAAAACACATTACTATTAGAATCATTAGTTTTAATATTACTGATAGCAGTTATAGATCTAAGAATATATTTGTATACATAAAAAAATACTGCCAGGTCAAGCATTTAGATATAAAAAATAAATAAATCCTCTTAAAAAAAAACAAAGCTAACAATTAAAGTATATAAAGCAACATTAGTTATCACAAAATAATAATTAAAGTACTTTAAATAACATAATTATATATATATATATATTTTTTTTTATTATTACTAAAATTGTATAATGAATAAATAATTAAATAAAATAATTATATTAAAGTACTTTAAATAACATTATGATAATATATACTTAATAAACATAAATAAATAAATAAAAACAAGAAAACAATTAAAGAAATACTGTAAACTGTAAAACAATAAACTGTTAACATAACATACATTTCTGGAACAAAACAGTGTTACAACAATCAACAAATTAGTGTAAAACACTGTAAACTTAAACAGTCAAATGTTAATATAACATTTGTTTCTACAACAATCAACAAATTAGTGTAAAACACTGTAAACTTAAACAGTCAAATGTTAATATAACATTTGTTTCTACAACAATCAACAAATTAGTGCAAACTGTAAAAAAAAAAGCTTAACTTTTGTAAACGGTTACATTTTTGCAACAATAAGTTACAATCTACAAATTAGTATAAAACGATGTATACTCTGAAACAATCAAATGTTAATATTGCGAACATTTGTGCAACAATAAGTGTAAAAAAACAGTCAACAAATTAGTGCAAACTGTAAAAACCTGTAAACTTTTTAAAAAAATCAACTGTTATTATAACATACATTTATGCATCAATACCAGTGTTACAACAATCAACAAATTAGTGTAAAACACTGTAAACTTTTAAACAACCAACTGTTATTATAACATATACATTTTTGCAACAATAACACTGTTACAAGTCAAAAACTATGAACCGCAATATGGATAGAGGTCCAGTTAGACAGACTCGGAGGCCTGAGACTGAGAGCCCAAGAGAACGTCCACAGCCCTTTTAAAGTCTTCAAAACAGTCAAACGTCTGCCCAGCAAGGTTTGTGGACGTGGAGGCTTTGGAGCTCTCACAGTAGCTCTTCTTTCTGTATTTCTTGTGACCTTGAGTTGGTTGGCCACACAGAGCACAGATGTAAACCTTCACTGAGGTTGGATGTCCAGAGCCACTGAGTCCTGCCTTTTTCCTCTTGTAGATTGTTGATCTTGAGGGCAACAGTGGCAGAGTGGATGCCTGCGGCAAGGAAACAGCAGGAGGTGCAGTCAGCGGAGTGTGTGTGTGCCGGAGTCCTGCGGACATCGAATGGGCCGGCGCAGGAACTGGTTGAGCAAGAGCAGAGGGAGGGACAGGTAAGATTTGCCTTTGCTTTAACTTTCGGGTGCCGGCCAGAGAAGTGGTGATCTGATACTGCACTGCAGGCCGGCTGGTATGGGGTCTTTCCTCTGGAAGCTCCTCAGCGGGGGGCTGGCTGGTGCTGGAGACGCTCTGGTGACGACGGAGGACAGACAGACCCTGGTCAGTGACGTTTGTGGCTGACAGCGCCTCCTGCCTCCTGATGAACTCGCTCACGCACTTTGAATTTATTTTCAGGATGGGAATCCCGAGTTTGCTGAGCTGATCATCGTCCACCGTCACTCTCTGCTGCACACGCTGGTACAGTTTAGTGATATGCTGCTTCAGCGGTGACCCTTTAGCTTTTCCTCCAACACCAGGATGAAGCCACAGCTGTTTGACCAGGCAGTACATCAGCCGGTTCTTTCTGGAGTCCACCAAGTGTGCGGCTGAGTAACGCTTGCTGAACTTGAGCTTCTGCACCAGGGACGCCTCAGTCGGATCTCCACTGGTGCGGCCAAACAGAGCATTGCCCCAGCGTGCAGAGTAGAGGCTGTCGAATTGTTGGATGCTGCGGTCATGGAGGTCAAGCTTGTTCCAGGCGCTGATGACCTTTTGCCTGGTCGACTCATTTAAGGCAAGTTTTCCTTCCTCCAGGGCGATCTCAACAAGGACTTTACACAGATCCTCTACGTGCTGGTACCCAGGCAGATGATTGGGACCGCACACGTCCTCCACACAGGGGTCAAATTCAGCAGCCACTGCCTGATCGGTGAGGCACAGACGGTTCCTCAGAGGAGTCAGGCTGTCCCTCTCGTGGTCTGAGGAGTAGCCCACATCATCCTCTTCCTCTTCCTCTGCCACCCCAGCAGGAACATCTTCATCCTCATCCTCATCTGCCTGAAGTGTCTCTCTAGTCTGAGCGTAATGATCAGGGGCACTGAAGGGCTCTGAGGACTGGGAAAAACAGGTACTCCAGACCAATGCGCTCATCACCAGCAGGAACTGGAGGCCTGTAGTTTGCCTCCTCCACCTCCCCAAACAGCTCCTGGCACCTTTGGTTTAGGCGATGGACCAGAGGAGACATGTACACCATATGTTTCCTCCCTTTCCGCCCTTGGACGCTGGCTGACTCCCTGTTAGAGTTCCAGCGTGCGATGCCAGCCAGCAGATAGACTTGAAACGGGACGGCAGCACAGTGGGGTCCCGGGATCATGTCAGGCAGAAAGGAATGAAAGCCCTCCAGACTGTTGCTTCCTCTCACCGTACTGTACCGCGCAAGACGAACACCGTTACGGGTCACATACTTGGTGATGGTGTACATGTTCCTCCCTGGTGGATCCTGGATGCATTCAAGGTGCTTCTGCTGGTTCTCCCAGACGTGGTCGATGGCTGCAGAGTCCTTAAACAGATGCACCTGGTTCTCATCCATCCCTGCGGCTCCCTTCAGGAGATCAATGGCGCACTGCACGCGCGCACATGTTTCCTGGGCACCAACTGTGATCCTCCTGACATAATGGCTGAGGTCATATTTACTGACACGCAGCTCGATGATCTGGCTGTCAGCCAGGGAGGCATAGTTGGTTGGGTGACCGGCACGTATCGCCTGTACCAGAAGAGCCATGTCGTCTTTGTTGTAGGCAAAGACGGCAGCAGAGAGGGCAGACTTGAACAGGGCATACTTTGGATGATGATCTGTCCGAAGAGCTGCATCGAATCGATGGATCCAATGAAAGATGTCCAGCCGTACCAGCATACCCCTGTCCGTCCAGTCACTGAAGAGCTGCTCAACCGAGGACACGGCGTGGACGCGACAGCAGCCACGATCCACATACATGAGCTCGGGCGGTGCCTCATCAGCTCTCCTGTACCTCTCCATGAGGCCTTCAGCCATCGGCCTCATCTTCTCCAATGACTCCTCACAGGTGAGAACAGATATAAGGATCTGCCCCTGCTCGTTGGCCACATTGGTACACCACTCTGCAGTGCCTTTTCCATCGCCGGAGAGTTTCTTGCAGATCTGATAACAAATGCAACACAAATAGATTCAAACATTTGTATTTTGTAGTTTTTTTTTTTCTGCACCAGATCAAGAAAGTAAGAGTCACTAATATTCAGATATGAATTAATAATGTGTTTTTGCATTACAGCTCATTAGATTTCGGATGCAGAGCATGCAGGAGGAAACCTGAAGTGAAGAAAACGACACACGAAGACGTAGGTAAGTATGAATAATAATCAGGTGCGTGTGATGGTGACAAACACGATTTTAAAGCACCAGTAACCCATATTAGATATTAATTTATTGATAATTATTTATTATTAAACAATTAATAATACTTTACTCATCAATTGTCGTTAATAGTTAAAATGTGCCATGATGCAAAAGTGGACAATAATATTTTAAGGATAAAATCTCTATGATAAAGGATTTCCTGAAAGAACAACAGTAAAAAGGTTTTGCAATACGTTTACAAACTGACTTATTTTCCATTGTGTTAAATTTACCTTCTTGGTGGAGTCGTACTTTAGGACTTTGCCAAATGTGGACATAATCTGAGTACGGTAGTCCTCGATGTTATCTGCCTCTGAAATAAGAAATGCCTTTCTCATCAGTCTGGCAGATGGCGGCTCTCTCCGTGCTGGTGGTCGCTGGAACTGCTGGCACAAACTCCCTAAAAGCAGAGAAAACGGACACTTTGCTACTTAATCTTTGATTAAATGCTCAAAAGGTTAGGAATTTAAAAATAATAATAATAATAATTCTGTCATCATTTGCTGATCCTTTTAATGATTTCAAACCATTATGGGTTTCTTTTAAACACTAAACAAGATATTTAGAAAAATGTCAGAAACCTGTAACCATTGACTTCCATAGTATCTGTCTGTTTTTTTACAATGGATTACAATGGTTACAGGATTTCGGCTTTCTTCAGAATATCTTCTTTTGTGTTTAACAAAAGAGAGAAACTCATAAAAGTTTAAAACTACTCACTTCTGGGTGAACTATCCCTTTAAGAAAACAATTAACTCTGACTTACGAGTGATCTTCCCAGGTTTGTTGTACTGGCTGAGAAGAGTGGTGTACATGTCCTTTCTCTGCAGATAGTCCTCGCAGTGGCTCTCCTGCACCTGTCTCCAAACCTTCACCATGGTGTTTCCCTCAGTGCGATCCCTCATCAGGCGGATCACCTGCTTGTCCACGCCACGCCTAGAATCATAGGAGCAACACAATCATTAGATGATGGTAAATCTTAACTTTTTTTAAGACTCTGCATAATTTCACAATGATTTGTATTCTGCTAGAGACTCACCGTAGCGTCAAGACAGCAGGAAACACCGCTCTGTGAGCTGAACTGAGCTGGTTAAGGATGCACTGATCCCATGACAGGAAACGACCAATAGTATGCTCTTCCGACTCCTTTGCAGCCTTTCTACAGGCGTTGCATGCCAGGACCTCAGTCAGCATGGAGTACCAGCCAGACATGTGGCAGATCTGTCTTACCGTGGATGAATACCCACAATGGTAGAGAAAAGCCTTCTGATTGGTGCGTGCTGGGCAGTCAGACCTTGGGCACCGAAGACTGTAACGCCACACACCGACTGGTCTCCAGAAAAAAACCGAGCTGCGGAAAAAGGAGTCTGCTGAGGGGACTTTTCCTTCCACCACTCCAGGAGATTCTGGAGGGTGAAACCACATCCGGTCATCCTTCAGGACTTTCCTCCACTTTCTGTTTCCATGTTTGTCTTTATAAGACATGGCCCTCTGAAAGAGTCCCCTTTCAGCATCCTCCTTAAGCCACAGTATGTCTGCACTGGGCAGCCCATGAAGACCAGACTCCCACATCTTGTGCCAACCCTCAAATGACACCTGGTAATTAGAATAACCGAGACAAAACTGTGTTAACATCAATTAAAGTTTTAGTATTAAAGTATACATTTTTCTTATCTTCACAACCACAGAGTTCTTTGACAGTTACCTCAGAATGTGCTGGGTCACTGTGTGGTGACCCACCAGATGACCTTCTAGGTTGAACGTCAGAAGCTGACACAGAAGCTGATGCAGGAGCCGATGAAGAAGCCGAGGCAGGAACTGATGAGGCTGATGCAGGAGCCGATGAAGAAGCCGAGGCAGGAACTGATGAGGCTGATGCAGGAGCCGATGAAGAAGCCGAGGCAGGAACTGATGAGGCTGATGCAGGAGCCGATGAAGAAGCCGAGGCAGGAACTGATGAGGCTGATGCAGGAGCCGATGAAGAAGCCAAGGCAGGAACTGATGAGGCTGATGCAGGAGCCGATGAAGAAGCCAAGGCAGGAACTGATGAGGCTGATGCAGGAGCCGATGAAGAAGCCAAGGCAGGAACTGATGAGGCTGATGCAGGAGCCGATGAAGAAGCCAAGGCAGGAACTGATGAGGCTGATGCAGGAGCCGATGAAGAAGCCAAGGCAGGAACTGACGAGGCTGATGCAGGAGCCGATGAAGAAGCCAAGGCAGGAACTGACGAGGCTGATGCAGGAGCCGATGAAGAAGAAAAGACAGGAACTGACGAGGCTGATGCAGGAGCCGATGAAGAAGAAAAGACAGGAACTGACGAGGCTGATGCAGGAGCCGATGAAGAAGAAAAGACAGGAACTGATGAGGCTGATGCAGGAGCCGATGAAGAAGAAAAGACAGGAACTGATGAGGCTGATGCAGGAGCCGATGAAGAAGAAAAGACAGGAACTGATGAGGCTGATGCAGGAGCCTCCAATAAAGAAGTTGATGCAGGAGCCTTCAACAAAGTAAGTATAATAGGTAAAACCTTTTTCATTGACATAATCATACTTTTTGCACAGCCTCCCCATCTATGCTCACAAAACTGTATTCAGGAGTATATGCACCACCTAATTGTGATGTACAAACGATGAACTTACAGCAGACAGTGGAGAGTCTGAGTGGGGCTTCTGTGAAAGATCTTCACAGGAACGTTTTCTTCGCTTTGCTTCCCCGGCTCCTAAATGAGCACAGTTGTGATTATCAGAACACAGTGTCTTAGTGTGACGACTTTTATTTATTAATGCATACAGTTGAAGCCGGAATTATAAGCCCCCCTGTTAAATTTGAGTTTATTTTTCACAATTTATGTGTAATGGAGAGAGGACTTGTTCAGGCACATTTCTAAACATAATAGTTCTAATAACTCATTTCTCATAATTTATCTTTGCTATGATGACAGTATAAAATATTGGGTCACACTTTACAATAAGGTTTCATTAGATAATGTATTTACTAACATGTACTAATTCTGAACAATGCTTGTACAACATTTTTTAATCATAGTTCAACATGTACTAATGCTTTTTTAAAATAATATTTAATGCTTAGTTGCTGGACTGTGAGTTGGGATGGATGACTGTAACACGAACAAATACTGTATTAAGTGTATTGTTCATTGCTTGTTTATGGTGGTAAATGGTTTGACATTAACTAATACAAACTTATTGTAAAGTGTCACCCTTTAGGGTAACACTTTAGAGTAATAGTTCATTAGTTAATATTAGTTAATGCATTTACTAACATGAACAAGAAATTTAATACATTAATTACAGTATTAATTTATCTTTGTTAACGATTTCATGTTATTTAAGTTAAATAACTTTAGTTCATTAATACACTGTGCATTAAGTAATGTCAACAAGCACAACTTTGGATTTTAATAATGCATTAATGTTGAACTGTAATTAATAAATGCTGCACAAGATTGGCGACACTTAGTGTTAGTAAACTGATTAACTAAAGGACTATTATACTGAAGTGTTACCATATTCAGCCTGAGAAGGTAAAGGCTTAACTAGGTTAACACTGTTTGTTCTGTAGCCAATAGAAAAACATAAATAATAAAACAAATAAAACTTTCTTCAGAAGATAATATACTATCCTAAGTACTGTGAACATGTCCTTGCTCCATTACCTTAAATAAATATTTCACAGGAGGGCCCTCAACTGTACTTCATGCTACAACAGTATGAATAAATGTTAATAAGTGACATTCATGTAGTGGCAATTTTTCTTTAATGAGGCGTTCTCTGTGGTAAAAAAAGACAAAGTCTTACCCAGGGTGTCTTTTAAAGTTTTATTTCTTTGCAAAGAAGGTCACAATCATACAGCAACGACAGTTTCTGCAGAGTGAGACACTGAAACAGAGTGCTCGCTCGTTTTTATCTGGTTTCTCCCCTGTACTGCTTACAAGGTCACTACAGTCATGCGCTAGGCACATGCATCATGGATTATAGTTATAGCAATGTAGAAAATGCATTCACATCTAAAAGATGAATATAAATGAATTTCCATTACAATTCCTCTCTTTTTATCATTCATTGATAACACAACACTAAATTCATTTTCTGTTAGTTTCTAAAATCATACTGGTTATAATCATGTTGTTAATCATTTAACAGGTTTCTGCACACATCATATACACTAGAGATGTTCATACAGTCTTCTTAATATAGTTTCCCCATTAAGATCTACCTTCCAAAACATCCCTCTTCCCTGGAGCCGGGCTAAACGAATAATCACTGTTATTGCGCTCCTGACCGAAATCAGACCCTCAGTCACCCACAGAGGTTCAAATCACAGAATTTGCCTGTTAATTTTACATTATTATTGTTTCATACACATAATAAATTCTGCAAAACATTTCTTCAATCAGTTAAAATTCACTAATACTCTACATCATTAATTCATCATTAATAACATTTACAACATATGAACACGTTGTTGTTACTGTACTCTTAAACATACATCACATTTACACTCTTCTCTCGATTTTCATGTAAATGATCACTCTTTTAAGATTTGCTACAGAACATATCAACTCATGCAGTTTTGCTGTTTTTGTTTGGATAGACCCAAAATTCATATAAGCAAGCAAATAGTAATTTCATTCTCAAATGTCAGTTTTGTTAATTTCTGCAATTAAGTAACAGCCGTCACCTAATTTTCATTCTCAAACTGTTTACGGTTTTTCCATAGTCACATAGCTGTCGCTATCAGAGTCATAGTCAAAATCATCACCCATGTCAATGTTCATACCACCTTCATTAACATCCATCCTTATCATCTGATGTGATGTTGACACTGTAACAAGCCTGCTTACTGACCATGATACGAATCTAAATATACATGGCAAGCAACATAATATCACTAGACCTATCCCCAGTACAGGTGCAACTACAGTACAGGCCCAATAGATCCAGTCTCCCCATTTGAATGATAACCAGTCTAGCCATGAACTGTTAGCTCTTTTAGGCACTTGTACGGCCATTCTCATATGAGCCACGATGTCAGTAATGTTTTGGCTGTAATCAGGTAAGCTGAAGCAACAGGACACGCCCACCAATTTACATAGTCCTCCCCGTTCCGCCGTTAGTATATCTAACGCCATTCGGTTTTGGATTACGGCATCTCTTATTTGTTTCATCTCGTCATTGATCAAAGTCAGAGCAGTCTCAGTCTTATTTGCAATTACCAAGACTGACCATGCCAATCCGTTAATTTTGTTTATGCTCACGGCTGTACCCCCTCCCAAAAACACTGACCACCCAACATTAGCCCCTATTGATGTCCAAGGATCGAATAACACATATCCGTTATATCTGTCAGGCATTTCACCAGGTAAAATACTAACACTTCTCCTATGTCTTCCCCCTTCGTTTTTATCAGTGCTTGGGAGATAAACTGAAGTACCCACATTCATTAAAGCAGGATAGCAGCATCCCGACCACCCCCCTGTTGGTAGTGAGTGAAATGCTCTATCTCCACACACCCATATTGCTGCTGGTGAGGTGTCACTTGGACTACCAAATGGACACCTAAAGTACCTTCTTACGCCTTTGATTAACGCTGTGCAGTTGTACGGTGGTTTGTCCACTGTCTCTATCTGCAATCTGCAGTCAGACCAACCCGTTATTGCCACATTCATTCGTGAAGGATGACACACACACACATCTCCTCGTGCGTGCACAACTCGAAGGGGTGGCAACACTATTCCAGATCTTTCATTCATCCGTGATGCTTCACAATTCGGATCAGACGTTGCTCTTGGAACTAGGCCATTGTCAATGTCCCTGCCGGCCTCCAAGACTCTTGTCATTTGAAGTGGTATCAGGCACTTAGTGTCATTCCATGCTGTCACCGCTAGAGGGGCTGCTCTCCATGAGTGGGACATCTGCAAACACATCCAACAGCTTGTGTTGATCTCCAGCTCCCTCTTCTGTAACACAACCAAAGTGCACGCTTTGTTTCCCTGACATTGAGACATAGCTGTTTTCACTGGCTCGTTCAGCCCCTTTCCTCCGTCTTCGCCATAGCTCCCCATCCAGGCCTTCTCTGTCTCGGTTGCTGGTTCAACCATCGGACCCACAACCGCTTTGACTGGGTGTGGAACCGGTTTCTTTACAACAACTTTAAAAGTCTCATACCAGTCGGTTCCCTGAACATCAATACCACAGTAGTATGTGCCTGCGTCGGACATTTTTACTCTCTCCATCAGAACCGTCATCCCATCCTTGTTGTTTCCCCGTCTATTCCTCTTCTTTACTTCAAATCGGTCATCCGTTCCATATATGGCCGGGTTGCTGTAGGCTTTCACATCCTTCCACTTGCATGAATCTTTGCAGAAGTAGACTTCGCCGTACTCAGCTTTGCTTGTGCCTTCATACTCTGGTCTAGCACAATAGGGACAGTTGTGCAGGTACGGGTTACAGGAAAATTCTACCGTTGTCCCTTCAGTCACCGTTACCACTTCCTCTTCTTCACGGTAGACCGGTATGGCGATCGTCACCTTTAATGCTCTCTTTGCCCGTAGGTTTTTGGAATGGTTGGCTTGTGGTGATGTCATCCCAGTTTCCGTACAGTTCCCTGTGCAGACGTTAGGCTCTGTTCTATATTCAATTGCCAGTTCCAGAGCAAGGAAAATGATGCAACATAATGTCAATGATGTTACCATCAGCCACAGCATGGTTGGTTTCGGCCCACACACTCCAGGCACTCGAACTGGATACCAACGAATCTTTCCGTCCATCTTCAGGTTTGAGGGTTGATGTTGACAGCTTATTCACCTCTCTTTTGGTCACCTTCTCTTTCGTTGTTCTGTGCTTGTGTTGGCTTTGAACTCAGAAGTTACTGTCTCACACACATATCTTGACTTATGTTGTTGTTTCTCCGCAGCTGTGTCCTTGCTTCACTCAGATAACAGCCTGCTGTTTTCTCTCAGACAGTTTCAGAGCCTCCCTTTCTCACACATTCCTTAACTGTTTCCTCTTCAGGTGATGGGATCTTCCTGCAGTGTCCAGCATGCACCCACGTTGCCCGCTCTGCGACCTTCACCGCTGTTTCCGTGGTCAGTAGCACTTGGAATGGACCCAACCAACGCTTCGCTCTCCAGCTCTTTCTCCTTAGATCTCGAATTACCACGAAATCGCCAGGCCTCAAACTGTGCAGTGGTTTCTCTGCAGCCTTCCCCTGTGCGGCCTTTACCTGCACACAAACATCAGACAACACACGAGACATTTCTTTACAATAATTCAACATGTCATTCTCACACACATCTGTTGAGGGCAGCTGCTGTTTTCCCCCATTCACTCCTACACGCGGTGGTTTGCCAAAGAGAATTTCAAACGGGCTCAAATTCATTTTTGGTCTTTTTCTCATTCTCATATACATCAGGACGATAGGTAGAGCTTGAACCCATGTAAGTCCTGTGTCTTCACAACATTTTGCCAATTTGTTTTTCAGTGTACCATTTTCTCTTTCAACCGCTCCACCTGAAGCTGGATGGTAACTGCAATGTGTTCTCAAATCAATCCCCAGATATTGACCCACTTGTTTGATTGCTTCATTAACAAAATGAGTACCATTGTCTGAGCTTATTTTTTGTGGAATTCGCCATCTCGGTACAATTTCAGTCAGTAACGCTTTTGCTACTGCTGCCGAATCTTGTTTTGAGGTCGGAAAAACTTCAACCCATTTTGACCACATGTCAACCATCACCAAACAGTACCTCTTTCCATTACATGGGGACAATTCAATGAAATCCATCATCAAATATTCAAATGGCCCTTTTGGAGGTGGGTGAGATGTTTGTGGAACCTTTATTGCTCTGGCCACATTATGTGTATTGCAAATTACACATCGTCTACAGAAATTGTCCGCAAATGTGGTGAACCCCTTTGTGAACCACAGTTCTCTCATTTGCGTAACCATTGCTGTCTTTGACGCATGATCTTTACCGTGAATCAATTTCGCATAATGTTGGAAAAAATGTTTTGGTAAACAAGCCTTGCCCTCAGCACACTTCCACACATTATCTTTCATCACGCAGCCAGACTGTCTCCACTTGTTTTTCTCCAGTCCCGTCGCGAACGTTTGCATATCCTGTAAAGAAGAACAGACATCATTGTTATTGTCAGCAGATAGCAAAGTACATTCAGAACTGTCCTCGTCTCGGGACGCTGCGACTTTTGCTGCTGCGTCTGCTCTGGAGTTACCTACAGATACAGAATCTTTGTTGTTAGAGTGCGCTGCGCATTTACAAATGGCCAGTTTGCTAGGTAGTAAAATCGCCTCCAGTAGTGCAGCCACTAAAGGAGCATGGAGTATTGGTCGACCATCAGATTTTAGAAAATTTCTGTGTTTCCACAAAGCCCCAAAATCATGAGCTACCCCAAACGCATATCTTGAATCAGTATAAATTGTGACTTCCTTTTCTGTCATCAATTTACATGCTTCTGTCAACGCCACAAGCTCTGCAGCCTGTGCAGAGTAATGCCCTGGTAATTTCCCAGAGGTCACCACATCAAATTCAGTTGTCACAGCGTAACCAACCTTATTCTGGCCTGTTTGTGGATTTTTAAATGCTGAACCATCCACAAAGAGGACATTTTCACAATTTTCAAGCGGTTCGTCAGAAAGGTCAGGTCGTGGTGTACACACCTGTTCGAGTGCTGTTAAACAACAATGATGCTCCTCCCCATCTTCCTCATTAGGAAGAAGAGTAGCCGCATTCAACCCTGTGCATCGTTTAACAGTCACATTTGGCATATCTAACAGGATGGTGTGATATCGCAGCCAGCGAGCTGTTGACAAATGCGATGTTTTTTGTTCTTGGAGTATCATAGACACTGCATGCGGCACCATCAGTATCAAATCAGAATAACCAACAAAATCTCTTGAAGCCATAACAGCTTTTTCCGCAGCCGCCACTGCTCTTAAGCAACGTGGCAGGCCTGCTGCTACAGGGTCAAGTTTGCTCGAAAAGTAGGCCACAGGTCGCAGCCTACCTCCGTGGTCCTGTAAGAGTAATGACGTCATGAACCCACTCCTTTCATCTACCATCTGAACAAATGGTTTTGTTGGTACTGGTAAGCCCAATGCAGGGGCTTCAGCCATTTGTAATTTCATATTTACAAATGCCTGTTCTGCCTCTGTTGTCCATTCTAGTTTATCAGTGGATTTCATCCCCTTCCCTAACGTTAGGGCTCTCAGGGGTTGTTCCAAAATTGCATAATTTGGAATAAATGTGCGACAGTATGAGCACATTCCCAAAAAGGACAGCATCTGTTTTTTTGTTAGTGGTTTTGGTACATTTTTTATACCACTCACCCTTTTTTCAGATAGAGATTTGCTGTGTGGAGTAATGACGTGCCCCAAAAATGTTACCTTTTGTTTGACAAACTGTAGTTTTGCTAAACTGACTTTGTGGCCCTCCGCAGCTAAGTGCTTAAGGAGAGTCACAGTGTCATTCACACACGTCTGTTCATTTTCAGCGCATATCAACAGATCATCAACATATTGTAACAAAGCAGTTCCAGCTGTCAGGGTCAAAGGTTCCAAACTTTTCAACAATGCCTCATTGTATAAAGTTGGAGATGCTGTAAAACCCTGACACAAACGTGTAAAGGTGTAGCTTTTGCCATTGAAATTGAATGCAAACCAAAACTGGCTATCTTTGTCCACTGGCACGCTGAAAAATGCATTTGCCAGATCAACCACTGAATAAAATTGTGATTTTTCAGGAATTTGCGAATAAAATTGTGATTTTTCAGGAATTTGTGACAAAATCGTGTAAGGATTAGGAACTAATGGAGCCCTTTGTTTGACAGCTGCATTTACTGCTTGCAAATCTTGTACAAAACGCCATTCTGTCGGCATTCCATTATCCCTTATTTTTTTTACAGGAAAAATAGGGGTGCGAACCTCAGAATTGTTGCATGGCACGATAACACCCTGTTCCAGTAAGGCTTTAAATACTGGGGTAATGCCATCAATGGCTTCCTTTTTTAAAGGATATTGTTGTTGACAAGGTCTGTAATCAGATTTTGCAGTGATTGTCACTGGATCACAACCCTTAATTAGACCCACATCATATTTGCTTTTAGCCCATAATTCATTTGGCACTTCTGCTAAAGCTGGGTGTATGTCTTCTGTGTTAAAGTCAACCATGCAATAATTCTTTACACCAAGTTTGTCAATAGCAGTCACAGTTCTTGATACAGCTATTTCATTTTTGCAGTCACACCTAAATGCTTGCAAGTGCTTGCTCCATTCTACCCCTCCTTCTCTGCTCTCCCAGTCTATGGTTTCAACACACAGTTTCACAAACTGGCCTAATTCAGACCAAGACTGATGTTTACTTTTGCAGACTGATAAGTGAGGTACAGCCTGCTCTGACATGAGATAGAGTGAGAGCTGCTTTTCTGACAGAGACACTGAAACTGCACACAAGCTTTCTGTCCAGTACATCTGTTCTAAAACCAAAGTTTCATTTACATCTGTCTCAAACCAAGCTTTTTCAAACTCTTCATCTCTTTCAGTCGCGACATGTGACGTACAATGCAGTTCACCAGGAGACATTATATCAATGTCGAAAGGTTTTACACGTTCTTTAGCCAGATTGCAAATCAAATCAGCCCATTCATTGTCTTCAATGAGCCATTCATAGGCCCACTGTGGTGTTTGTGATTCAACCCGCAAACAACAAAATTCCTCCCCTTCCTCCACTCTCACACCTGAGGAGTCTGCCGTTAAAACCAAGTTTAATTTACACAAAATATCCCTTCCAAGGAGAGGGACGGGGCATTTTGGTGAACAAACAAATGCATGGTTGAAAATTTTACCCCCCTCTGTCTCACAGGTCAGCGGAGCTGTAAATCGCTCAACGGCAGTATGACCAGTTGCAGACAGAGACTCGTGAAATTTGGTTGTTAAAGGTATTTCACACTGTAGGTCACATGGTCGTATGCAAGATCTGCTAGCCCCACTATCGGCTAGAAACTCAACCAACGTATTCTCAATCAACATAGAATACTTCGGCATATCTAAAAACGCTTCATTATTAAAGAATAATGCCATTATCTCAGAAAAATCATCATTATTACTGCGATCAAAATTACAGTGGGAAATGCAAGCTTTTTCTTCATTGCAGAGAGCTAAAAGTATGTCAGTGTATGTGTATATGTGTGTGTTTTGTGTGTCTGTTAGTAAAAAATGTTCACTTCCCTTTGCTGTGGCTGTTGGCTGCTCGCCCGGACCCTCTCCGCTCTCCCTCTCCCACTTCTCCGCACATCAGTTCGTTGTTGCTGGTCTTCGCCTTTCCGGGCACTCCGCTGACCAGTGTCCTTCAGCATGGCAACGCAGACACTTGGTACAGTCCCTTGTCATATGGTCAGTTGCACCGCAGGCCCTGCAGGTTCCGTCACCCTCTGCCATGTGTGAGGCTCTCCATTTTCTGCCATCTCTCTCACCTCTGGGACCCTTATCGCCTTTGAACTTGCGGTATCTTTGGTTGTCAGGCCTTGATGCTGCTTGTACGAGGGCCATATGTAGCTCCTTTTCTGCTTTCTTCTTGCCTTGCTCTTGTTTCGTTGTCAGCTTGTCTTCAGCGTGTTGGGCATAAAGCAAAATATCTGTTAATCGTCCGTTTCTCCAGTTCACACAGATGTCCTTCACTCCTTGACAGATTTCAGGTCTCAGTCCAGCTAGGAAATAGCCACGCAAATGGCATTCCCATGTGTCCGGTTCGCCTGCTCTTACTGCTGGCTCTTTTATTCCGCTGTGTTTCTTGAAAGTATCGTGAAGTCTGTGGTAGAACTCTTGGACAGACTCGTTCTTTCCTTGGTGACACGTAGAAAGCAGTGTGGTGTCAACCTGTACTGGAAAGGCAAGCTTTATGGCTCTGGTCAGACGTTCGATAGCAGCCACATATGTCGCATTTCTGCCATGTTCCCATTCTGGATGTTCCCGTCGGACGTTATCAGTTGTCAGTTTGTCACTCACTTTCCCCCAGTTCACTGGTCCCATCTTCATCATCATCACTCGTCGAAGTTCGATTGTGGTCGGGCTGAATTCTTTACAGAAGCTCTCTAGTGCCTCGGCAAACTGTTCCCCGGATGCTGCAGGGTCAGGTAAGTGAGCTGTACCTTCTTTCATGTCAGCCACCGTCCAGGATCTGTAGACCATCATTGCTCCTTCCGGTCCAGCCACCTCTACCATCGGCGCTGTGACTTCAAAACTGACCTCCTCACTCTTGACTGAGTCGCTTCTGTTGGTTCTGGTTGATGGTTTAACAGGTCTTCCTTTTGTCCTCCGTCTTTTTCCTGCTTTATTTCCGACCCTTTTGGCTGTGGCTTCCGTGATCGGATCCTCTTCCTCATCCTCTGAGTCTTTTTCGTCTTCTTCACTGCTGGTTGTGGCCACTTGTCTTCCGCTTGCTTGTGGTGGGGGTTGCGGTGGTGCGGTTGGTCTTCTGGGAGGGCAGCAGTCGAGGTCTGGGTCATTTCTTAGGGCTTGCAGCTCAGCCATGGGATAGTGATGATACGGCGGTGGTACATGTGTGGAAACAGATGTATAGAAAGGATTAGTAGTGCTAATTACTTTTTCATTCACACTTTCACATTTTTCATTTGCTTTTTCCTTCACTATATTCCCTTCATTCTTTTCCCTACATGCCAGTTGCTTCTGCAGCATTCTCCTTTGTCTCTTATCTGCTTCTTCTAGCCAACAATCAATAGTGTCTTCGCAGGACACACACACATGTCTTTCACAACAACAACCTGCTCTTCCTTTTTTCTTTTCTATCGACTCTTTCACTATGCTTAACCTCGTAACACTCAACGTTCCCTCTCTTGGAAAATTGTGGTACCTTATTAATTTCCCTATATTTTTCATGCCTTTTTCTCCATAAAGTCTTTCCATGTTCCAAAACACCGGTGTATCATATTTTCTCACCTTACTTTGAGACTTCCCCATGCTGGCGATAACCCCTCTCTTTGGACTTTTTCGGTACCTATTAATCTGTCGGACGTCTCCAACAGATTTCGACTTTTCACCTAAAGTCGAAAAGTTAAGCTATCCAGCTCTAATTGCGTGCCCCCCAATTTCAACCCCCTTCTAGAAGTAAATCGCACGGCTCCTGATTTCAACCTCCTTCTGGAAGTAAATCGCACAGCCCCTGATTTCAACCTCTTTCTGGAAGTAAATCGCACGGCCCCTGATTTCAACCCCCTCCCGGGAGTAAATCGCAGTTAGCTAGCCAAACGTAAAAAGGTCTTGATCTTAGTCAGGCGCCAGATCTCACTTGTGAGAAAGGTCTTGATCCTCGCCTGGTGTCAGATCTCACTTGTTTAAATTACGCTGCTATCCCACAGAGACAGATCTACCAGCATGGTGATGGCCCAAATCACAGTGAAAATGTTTTGACTGCCCAATAAAAATGCCAAAATCTACTCGAATCTCATTTAGTAATTAACAAAGAATTTGTCTCTTACCAGAGAGTTCAGATGCCACTTGAGTTCTTTTTCCCAGATGTCAGTGGGGTTCCTCTCCGAGCCCGGCGGTCGGCCCCTCAACCCTCAACCGAGTGGGGCAGGGCTGTGACACGAAGTCTCAGGATGATCAGTCACCGTCCGCAGGGTCCGGAAAAGTTCCTCCAAGACATCCCACTTCTGACACCAAATTGTAGTGGCAATTTTTCTTTAATGAGGCGTTCTCTGTGGTAAAAAAAGACAAAGTCTTACCCAGGGTGTCTTTTAAAGTTTTATTTCTTTGCAAAGAAGGTCACAATCATACAGCAACGACAGTTTCTGCAGAGTGAGACACTGAAACAGAGTGCTCGCTCGTTTTTATCTGGTTTCTCCCCTGTACTGCTTACAAGGTCACTACAGTCATGCGCTAGGCACATGCATCATGGATTATAGTTATAGCAATGTAGAAAATGCATTCACATCTAAAAGATGAATATAAATGAATTTCCATTACATTCATTATGTGATATACCTTGTCTTTCAGAGGAGCTGAGTGGTTTCTTCGGCAGACCGCCTTTGTCCTCCACTGCTAAAGAAAGACAAAAAAACACAAGATGGGCAAAAGTCAGTGTCAAAGCAGCAAGAAGACAATCTCATCAGCTCAGTGTTTTGATTTTGTGTGTCATTGATTTATTTATTAATAAAAGATTTATGCTATGGTACATGAACAATTAAAGACAATAATTAAAGGGATATACACCTTGTGCTTCAAAAGCACTGAGGGCTTCCACCAGTAGCGCATCATCCGCCCATCCACCATCACCTCTAGGTCCCGACGAGCTGGAGCTGGCCGCCGCTGCAGGAAGAGGCCTCTCTTCTGGGGGTTTCTGTGAGTTACAGGTTGTAGTTTGCATGAAATGTTGCCAGCATGATATATATATTTTTTTAATAAAGTCACATTTAAAAGAAATAAATAAAGCCTACCTCTTTGTTGAGAATGTACTGCCGGAACCGCTTCAGTGTCTTGACGCTGATGTCCTCCTCCTTCATCGTCAGCCACTGCCGCACAGAGCAGAACGCCTCCTGTGCCATCTTCTTTTCTTGGGCACTGCCAGCTTGTGGATCAGCCTGCAGGGTCTTGTGCAGGCTGTACCACTGCCACATCTCCAGGAACGTGAAAGATCTGAAGCGGCCCTGACCGTAGATGGCCCTGTCGACGTTGACCTCGAGGTGGCAGGAAACCTGTGGAAACAGTTGCACATACTGTAACAGAAGATCCTTTATATACTCACCTGGGCCCTCTTTTCTTCCTTGATGGCGACGCTCCTTGATGTGTATATCCAGCACACTGAAATTTCAAAAAGAGAAATTAATTTGTGTAAAAACAGCTTATGCAAATGTATAGCAACATACTTACTATTTAATGTAGCCAACGTCGTTCTCCACCAGCCATTTAAAACTTTGGCCATTGTATTTGCCAAAGTTTAAAATGAGCTGGCCGAGATACTGGACCTCCGATGGCGCACAAGTAATGTGCTGGCATCTTTTTTTAGCTAAGACATAAAAATAACATTAATGCAAACAACAGTCTGCAGTGTACGCATATGACAGAAACACACAAATAAGATATTACCTTCCTCACAAGCAGTTTTTTTGTCCTGGCTAGTGTTCCGCTCGAAGCACCTGTTGCGAGAGGCCAGGGTCTTGGCGTCCTTCGATGCTTTAAGAAAGCACTGTTGTCTGTCCTGTGGCACACTGGTGTCAACGATGCTCAGGGTGGGCAACAGTGGATCCATGTCTAATTCACCTGTAAGAAGTATTCTTATAATCATCACAAATATAGAGAGGGGATATGGTCTTAGCTCTGAGCTCATGATAAAAGTATTAAAAAGACATTTTGTGTGTTTTTTTTCCATTTTTACATGTTTGATAATTAACAAATCAATCAAATATCATCAAAGAAGTTATCTGACAATGGTTAACAATGCTGACAGAGATGATGCATTTGACAGTGGCAATGAAAACATGAATTTTCATATCAATTGCTCTTGCACATTATTTTCAAATGCTTACAGTGTATATTGTGTTTTTTAGGGGGCAGCTATCAAAATCAACCTCCATATGGCTGATATAAGGTAAGGTAAAATGCATTCTAAGCATGTTAAATACATACTATCATTAATATGATATCATTTACACATATAATACTTGAAATAACATAACAAATCATATTTAATGTATGCACATTTTCATTTTAAAGCTTATAGCAGTAATTGTCCCAGGCCTTGAGAATCAGTGATATATTATTCAGTCTATGGCAATAACGATTTTACTATATTCTTATGATCACAAATACAGGTATTGATCATATGTTTTGTCCCAGTTAAGATCTTAAGATGTTCTTAGACGTTACAACTAATGATAATAATCGCCATGGTAACATATATTGCTATATATAAAGGGATATTTATTTATTAGCATGTTTGTTGCTAATGAAACAACTGTTTACTATGTATACGGAGCTATCAAACCGACGCGAGCGCCGAAAATAATACAAAAGCTAAACTTTTTCAGGTTTTGTGCAACCAAATATGCATTTAAGTAATATCACAGTATAAAATCAACTTACCACACGAAATATCTAGGACAGGTGAACTTTCTGACGGCACAGCGTCACCAGCACAGACCAAACACTGCACAAAGAGTGAGAGATTTCAAACATGATGTGATCTTAGCATTAATATAACAATAAAAATAGCTTACCACACAAAATCTCTGAAATGGGTGAACGTCTGACGGCGCAGCGTCACACACACAGACAAAATACTACACACACAGTAAAATATATCAAACGTGATGTGAGCAAAACATACAGTTTATCAGAACAGGATAAAAATAACCTACCTCTATAAATCACCACGACAGGTGTACTTTTTGACAGCGCAGCCTCACAAACAGACAAAATGCTGCATGGAGTGAAATATTTCAAACGTGATGTGAGCAAAACATACTGTGCCTCAATATAACCATTTAAAAATAACTTATCACACAAAATCTCTACGACAGGTGTACTTTTTGAAGGCGCAGCCTCACGAATACTGCACGAAGAGTGAGATATTTCAAACGTGCCGTGACCAAAACATACTGTGCATCAATATAACAGTATAAAAATAACTTACCACACGAAATCACTTCAGCATATGAATTTATCTCGACAGCAGATGAACTCTCTGACCCGATAAATTGTGAGCATCCAGAGTGAGAGAAACTTTAGAAAATTCTCAGCGCTGATTGGCCGTGATTTTAAACTTAAGACAATGCAGCCCTCCGATTGGCCCAGGGCCTAATCAAACTTTACACAATCGCGGCTTTTCATTGGACGAGAGTCTAAAGTCTATAGTTGACATTGCACGTTCCTTGGGCAGACGTCTGCGAATTCCCCAAATGTGGGAATCTCGACTGCATAATTTCTGGTAGTGGGGGACTGCGTTCGCGCTCTCCCCTGAGCACAGAGGTTCAAGATAGAGTTCATGCAGTAGTTCCAGACATGGCAGGGGCAGCGCTGCTCTTTTCTCGTTCAGTTTTCCAGTCAAGGAACACGCGTTAAGAGAGCCCCCGGTGGCTTTTGTCCGGGAACCAGAGACATCTTCACAGTCAGCCACCTGTGGTTTCCTGTCTCAGGGATGTAAGCTGGTTGCAGCGGGAGGTTGTTTAGTCAACGCTTCCGCTTTTGTTCGTGAAGTTCTCTTCCGGAACGTTTGTAGATCCCGCGTTGTTCTTCAAGCCATGTCGTTTGAGCGCTGTGCTGACAGTCTGACGTAAGAAAATGGAACAGAACATATAATAGGCAAGAGTGCAAAGCACGGAGCTCTAGGCAAAGACGGCCCGAACCGCAGCAAAGCAGGAGGCCGACCTGTCAAAATCGACCAACTCAACAACTAACCAGAGAAAAAGAAGGCATCTGTAGAGAAAGAAAGCAGGCAGCGGAAAAGAAAGAACGAACCGAAAGCACACTCCCCTCCCCTCCCCTTATAGTGTCTGCTATTCCCAAATCGAGTGCGTCCCACGGAAACCATGCATTGGCAGTCCCAACTGATGACAAAACACAAAGCGAACATTTGGTGGAAGCTCACGTTCTTTATCGGTTGCCACAGTTACTAGCAAGTAGTTTGCAGGCACAGGCACGTCTGCTGCAAGTACAGCGCCGTCAGGAGACTGGGGTTGCTGGCCCATTCCCCATGCTCGGTGGCTGGGCATCACCGTCAGGAAAGATGGCCGATAGAAAACGGCTGCGCCATTTGCTCCGTCCAGCAACTCATACTTACCTGGCAGGGGAGATACCATGATCAGAAAGGTGGTTCACCCAGAGCGAGGCTTGGCCATTGCACTCCGGTCATGCTGACCCCTGCGAATTCCCCAAATGTGGGAATCTCGACTGCATAATTTCTGGTAGTGGGGGACTGCGTTCGCGCTCTCCCCTGAGCACAGAGGTTCAAGATAGAGTTCATGCGGTAGTTCCAGACATGGCAGAGGCAGCGCTGCTCTTTTCTCGTTCAGTTTTCCAGTCAAGGAACACGCGTTAAGAGAGCCCCTGGTGGCTTTTGTCCGGGAACCAGAGACATCTTCACAGTCAGCCACCTGGAGTGCCGGGAGTGACCCACGAAGAGCTTGGGCACCCCCGAAGGCGTCCGTTCGGAGCCTAGGGCCGATTTGGCCGCCTTACCTTCGTTTTAGTAAAAGTGACAAGTAGTCATTCACTTAAGTGGTTCGTGGCGTCCAAATATTGAGTACGATCCCTCGCACCAACTATGCGTCATCTGGCAACTTATTTCCATTCAAAAATTTCCACGAACAGCCTAAATTCCCTTGCCCCTGTAGAAAACACAGCAGAAATAAAATGCAAAACAAGATTACTACAACAGGCTAGTATACTATGTTACAATGAAACAACCAAAATAAGGCATTTCATTTAATACTGAAAACTAATTAAACCAGAATAATATATTATTATACCTCTCTCGTAATACTCATTTGTCATTTTATTTCTTACGTCCTTGACCAGCAAATCAGAAAAGTCCGCTGGCCAGCACTTTCTGTTTGGTTTTCAGAGCTGCTGCCAACTCCAGTCAAAAACAGCGCTCATCAGTGCAAAGTGCGGAGTCGGACAGTTCCGCTTTTGTGCGAAGGGCGACTTAGAATGTGATTGGCAAACTTACAATAACTAAAAAGTGTTCTGTTAATCAGTAACATTAAATTACATTCATATTCCGCCTTACACCCATTACATGTTTTCAATGCAGTTTTTTCTTTGCTGCTTTCTCCGTGGTCTCTGGCCAGGGGGAGGCTAAGCCTTCCCCAGCCTTACACACGCTCCGCCTATGTGCTCAAGCGCAAAACTGTCAATGCGAGCGCACATTGAAGAAAATGCCCAGAGGCGGTATGAACCTGGAGCTGCTTATTGCTCTGTGAACAATAATCATTTCTTCATCGCTAGAGCTGGAGCTGTTGCTTGAACTATGCTTGTTCGAGTTACTAGTAACTTTAACAACAAGCATGAGACAAGCATGAACACACTTGTTTGTAGAGCAAGTAGTTTGACCGTCTTCTGCCATTTATTTTTCCAAGTCATTTCTCCCATAGGCAACTAAATCAGAAGTTCTAAAACAATCACATAAATGAGCACACCTCCGCATTAAACAATAAGGTCAATAGAATATTTGATTAATCAGAAGATTTGAGGAGAAACTGAAGTATGAGTCGACATCAAAACTTGGGCAAAACTTTATTTAGGCAGAAGTGACAAACATGTTTATATCTTCAAATGCAAACTAAATGCAAACATTTAAATAACAGTTTAAACTGTATTTATTTAAAAAATCTACTGTATTTTGTATTGGAAAAACATATATATATATATATATATATATATATATATATATATATATATATATATATATATATATATATATATATATATATTTGTTTTTGTTTTTTTCACATATATCTTTTTTCCATATAATGAAAGCCAGTAGGATCTAAGGGTGTACTCACACTAGGCTATCAACCATGCCTGGGCACGTTTGACCCCCATTTCCTAGTTCGTTTGACAAGTGTGAGTGCTCCGTACCATGCTTGGGTGCAGTTCGGTTGGTTGGCCCTGGCCCGGTTGGAAGAGCACGCTTCGGTTGGGCTTTGGCACTGTACCCTTGTTGTGAGCGTAGCGTGCCTGACCGCAAAACTGAAGACATGACATCACTTTTAAGGGACTGTTTTATAGGGATTTATTAATCATTTTTACTTTGCAATGAACGCAAACTGTCATAATTTAAAAAAAAATACAAACCCCTCACTGCACATCAGCTGATACTCTCAGCAAACCTTCTTATGCGTGTAGCATGATGATTTTATGAATGTTTATGAGCATCAAAAGTGGTGGATCTGTTCAGCAAAAGATTTGGCTGTATGTCATTGCATCCCAAATGACTTACAGTTTTTTACAGACAATAGGACACATTTCTCAATACTTAGGTCACCTTTGCAAAACTCTTCACACAGTGAGCACAACAGAAGTCTAAACTGAGGATTAATTATCATTGTTTAGGCACAAAATGCATTCAATGACTACATCTCTCAAATTTCATGAATTCTTATCTCACTCAGACACAACAACTGGCAAAAATCTTTGCACGTACAGGACATTTTGCACATGCTTACTGTTTTAAAAACTGTAAAACCTATGTTCAAAACAATAACATAATGCAAAACTGAATAAGACAGCAAAACTCAACAGAAATATTTTATTAAAACATATTTCAAACCTAAAAATGCAGTTTAACCAGCCACAGCTGATTGTCATTGTTGATGAACATCTACACAGGTGTTACTCTTTCAATTTCATTACAAAAGGAGACAACTGCTGAATAGGTATGTATTGTGATGTAAACATGAGAAATAGAGAAGTGGCTGAAAGAGGAAGAAGATTGCAAGGGATGGATCAGGCATGCCAGAAGATTCTTTCCTAGGTGTATTGCCCTAGATGACATAAGATGTGATGTGGATGACCTGATGTGGATAACCTGTGGCCAACTGGAGAAGACCGAGAAGATTAGCATTACTATTGTATCTGTGGTTGGTGTGTGTATATACATTCTTGTATTTTGGATTTACTTATAAAATTATTAATAAACAACATAAAATACTGAGAAATTCTGCATCATGTCTGATTCATTCCAGTAACATATATTCCAGTTATAAACAATATATATATTGCAATTATAAACCGAGATGTGTCCTTGTTTTACACAAGAAAACACAGTGTAATGCTACATGTGTTAGTGTTTTTTAGGTCATTGTTTTGTGGGTGACAAAATGTGTTTGTCGACTGTCAACCTTTGCTAGTGTTCTGGAATGAGTTTATTTGAGACCTGAATCAAGTGTTTTGGTAGTTGTAGTGCATTTTGAATGTAAAATGAACTGCTTTGCCAAGCTGAAATTCAGTTGGGAGAATTGTGTGAAGAGTTTTGGACCGTGACAGAAGTATCGAGAAAAGCGTCCTAGCCTCTGTAAAATAATATAAAAATATATAACTAAAGCAATCTCCATTGTACAGAGTGAGATTGCTTCTCATCTGTTAAACTGAACAGTTTCACCATCGATGATGTAAGCATGCTCAGATTTGGAAGGTAAAACTGCAATGTGAGTGCAGGCCGAGGAGGAGAGAGGAGGGGGCACAATCGCACCCCAGCGCAGTTCTATGCAACTGTGCCTAGTGTGAGCATGCCCTAAAACAACCCTAAATTTAACTAATTAAGTCAATTTAAAAAAATAAAAAGTGTAAAATTTGTTTAAACATATCAAGTCAGTCAATAACAAGAGGGGGAGTGAAATGTTAGCAAAAAAAAAAGTGTGTGTTCTGCAGAAAACAATGCCAGATTTGCTATTTCCTGCGGGAAAGTAAAGGTCAACATGCTGTACTTTCATGTTTAGTTAAAAGCAAACCAATTTCAGCTCAGAAACATTCTGACCACACCTGGTTTCAGCTGATTGTAAAGCTGCATTAGATGAAAATGCACATCTGCCCGGGTCTTTCTACCTCTCTAATGTGGAGAAAGAGGTGCGAAAGTGCTGCCAGCTCAAACAATGGCGTGAACACATTCAGCGGTGCACATGCTCTCAGCAATTCCACAGCTTTTAAATGGAGTTCAGCCACAATTCACCATCTGCGCGCCTGATCTCGTGGGCATGTAGAGCTGCTGCTGTCGTCTGTTTGATCATGTTCTCCTCTCTCTGCACACCTGCTGCCGACAGTCCTCTTCAAATAGACTGCAATAACTTCGCATAATTAGGACGTGTCTTACAATGAGCCGTGCAGACCATGTCCTTTTTCAAAAGCTTCAGCAAAGCGGTTTGGTTGTCTAACATGCTGTGTGTTCGTGTCTTTGGCGGCACATGTATTACATCACAGCAGTAATTAGTTGTTTGAAAGAGTTAAGATAAGCCAAGCACGTAGAGATAAACAGTTTTTTTTTTCAAAATGTGCATGAGGTGTCAATTATTATTTTCTCTAGAATAAGTAACAAGTTAACAAGATTAAATTCTGACTATTAGATATACACAAAAATAAAGCGTATGTTATGTTTTTGACATTAGATACATCAGAATCTGCAGTATATTACAGAAAAAGTGTCTGAGGTAAGGATACAGATGAGATCATACAAATTAATACGAATTAGCCATTAAGTCAAAAAGTTCCAAATTGTTGTGAGGATGATGCTGATGGTTGTTTAGCTATTTTTTTTAGCAAGATTCAAGCGACAAACAATTTGACTGTCTGCACCAGATGCAACATGACAGAAACATTTACATGCTTACAGAAACATTCAGAAGCACATAATAGTGCACTGCACTTCAATGAAAAGGTTTATAATGTTTTCTCAATGTCCTTCAAAGGAGTGCTTGAAAACTGTGTCTCTACCCACCGGCATGATTCTTGCTGATTAGCTTCAGCTGATATTGGCTCTCCTACAGTGCAGTGACTAGTATGCCCCGTAGGTGGCAGCACAACAGCTGGCAAAAAGAAGCCAAAAAATAAAAAAAGAAATTAAATTATACATTGCTATATTACAAGTTCAGGGCTCCGACCATCTAATTAATATATATGTAACGAATATGGCTGATCAAACACATAATTATTCTGCTTTTATTCAACAAATACACAGTCAACTTCTACCCAGGAAAAGGCTGGATGGTCAGTTGTAATCCGATTCCAAGGTATTTACGACACGAAGGAATGCTCAGAAATGGACACACAGAGAACTTCTATAAGCTCCTTGATTAAGTCTTATACTTTTAATTCTCTCTTTATGTTTAATCAGGTGTTTTGCAACAAGTCTTTTGCTGATGTATTAATATTATGGTTTTAATACTTGTGCAATCAATGTTTAACTCTACCACAGCTAAACAAGATCATAGATGGCTCATGTTTGATGTCCCTGCAAAGCTAATTTGGTGTACTGAATGATTATTTCCATTTTATATTAATACGTGTGCAACATATTACCATTATAAGAAGCTTTGAACATTTCTGCATCAGTTTACACCCAGAACGCCTGTGCAAATCACTATGCTTCTGAACAAAGGACTATAAACATGCCTCAGGGTGTTGACTTCTAATTGCTTAACTTGGCTCCTGAGGGTGGGTTCAAAACCATCCTTATAAAAGCTTGTGACCTAACCACACTAGATGCGGAAGAAGCATAAAACGCTAGTGATTTACATGTTAAGCTAATGCAAAGACGCGAATGGATATCCTGAGGCATGAATGACGTGAATTGCGCGAATGGTGCGATACATGTGAATGGCGTAGCCAATCAGGAGCTTGGTCTTCTGGGGGCGTGATTATGATGTAGTGCTGTTGTTGGTGTCCCGGGGAAAATCCTCCTGCCTACACCGACAACAGTTTAAGCCCAGTTCAAATGAATCTCCAATTCCCTGTGGATTAATTCGCTACACATATTAAACCTCTTTAACATTATTAAAAGTACATGCTGAACGAGTGGTGACTGATATTTGCTGGTTTGCACTGGTTTGAGGTAAACTGCTAATTAACAGTAATTTGCTACTAAGTTCAGTAATGCAATAAATGTCACATAAAAAGATATTCAAACTCATATTGGTAGCATTTAAATAAACACTGAATAAAGCACATAATCAGTACCTGAGGTAGTAGAGGTTTATGCTATTGTTCAGCCATGAGAAATAGAACCATTTCTAAAATTTAATTTCAGGTGATGTTTGAGTTGACATAACTCCTTTAACATGGAAAATATTTATTTTGGTGTGTGTAGTTACAGTGTAGGCTCAATAGTCATGCTTGCTTCTGTTGGTGTCGTCAATCTGGCAAACGGCTTGTGAGGAGTCGTCAGACAAGGGGTGGGATGAAAATATGTTTTGAACTTGAACTGCAATACTTAGTTCACAGGGTGTCAATCTTACATACTACATATTTAAGATATGCTGTGTTCAAACGAGATGCGAAACATGCAAATAAATCACGTTATTAGATAAATAGACATGTGATCATTTCCACATTTCTTTCGCACGTCATATTTACTTCACAATAGACGGGAAACTACACCTGGATGATGGAGGCTCTCAGCGGTACTTCAGACTGAGCCGAGCCCAGTTTGATGAGCTGTTGTCGGTGTCGGCCAGAGGATTTTTCCCCTGGACACCAACAACAGGTGCTACGTCATAATCACACCCCTACAAGAGCAAGCTCCTGATTGGTTAATGTGCCACAAATCTCCGCTGAAGTTCAGATTTTCCAACTCGTTCTTTACGCGTGTCAATCTTGCAAAACACTCAGCTCTCTCCGCTTCTTTTGCATGAATCGCATCATTTGCACCACAGGATGTTTATTGGCATCTTTGCATTGATTTAACATGTAAATCACTCATGTTTGACGCTTCTTCTGCGTCTGGTGTGAACGCAGCATAACATGTTTCTAGTTTGATTTAGCATGTCGCTATAATATTGGATAAAATGCTCCTAACATGCTATTTAAAATGTTGGTAGCTTGTTGCTGGCATTTTTTAAAAATGGCTGTTTTACTGTATTAGCAGGATTTAGCATGTTTTTACACAATGTTATCATTAATCGGCATCTAGTTAGCATGATAGTTGTTTAATAACAACAACAATCGTAATAGTTTTTTTTAGATTTCTTGAACTAACAAATTTATGACTGACAAAGTGAATGAGTGGTCAGTAGTAAAATTCGTCACACTTTATTTCGATGGTCCATTTGTTGAATTTAAGTTAAATTGCATCTACATGCCAACTAATTGTCATTATATTATAACTTATATTATAAGTAGGTTAGGGTTAGTGTAAGTTGACATGTACTTGCAAAGTTTCTTATAGCCAGTTAAATGTCTGTTGAAGGAGCAGTATCAACAGATATTAAGCAGACAGTCTACTAATACTCAAATTGACCATCAAAATAAAGTGTTACCATGATATTAACACTGTCGCCTCTTAATGTCGCTTGCACGGTTTGGGATCGGTAGAGCTACGCATCGTTGGATTTGCTCTTCAGTGTTTGAACTCTCAGTAGTGATTTTTAAACCACACTGAACTGACCTGAACTGAACTTAAACTCTACAAACTGAACTACACTGTTCCTGATCTTTTATGTGAAGCTGCTTTGACACAATCTACATTGTAAAAGCGCTATACAAATAAAGATGAATTTAATTGAATATTAACACAGAGGGCACCTTGATGTCAAAAAAACATTTTAAAAAAATGTGTCAAAAATGTAAATCGATTTAATGTCAAAACCTTGACATTCATTTGGCATCATCACATTGTTGACTTTTGCACACCAAAATAACAACACAAAGTATTATAATAAAATAAAAGTTTTATTTATCTGAAAGATTAAGTTACAAATGACATATATTTACACTGGATTTTGTATCCTTATGATGTAAACTACTTTGATGTCAATATGTCATCTAATTGACATAGAGCAAAAAAAAAAAAAAAAAAAAAAAAGATACAATAAAAACAATCATAGGACAGTGCTGTAATTAACATTTGTGTTTTTTTGATGCCATTTTTAGATTTGAAGGTATAATTCATGAATAGTTTGCACAGGGAAGTTGTTTGAGGTCACATACGGCATTCAATTTGGAAGGGCTCGTCCCTATGCCCCAATTGAAAGCTGTCACTCCAGAGGCTGAACCCTTCTAATGGATTAGGGCAGGGGTTGACAATCTTGGTCCTGGAGGTTTGGTGTCCTGCAGATTTTAGCTCCAACCCCAATCTGACACACCTGGGCTAGCTAATCAAGCTCTTACGCTGCGTCCCAATTGGCATACTTATATTTCACCCCAAAAAAGTATGCACTTTTTGTAAAGGAAAAATATATATTTTTAAATGTGTAACAGAAGAGTTTGCAAGCTTTTGGACATGCTACTTCCTTGTTAACAGATCGTTGTGTTGTTAGTTAAAAGCCCTGTCAATCATCCACACATCATCTGTATTTCTGTCATATTTAATTTCCTGCCTTATTGAAGAAGCAGCAGCAGCAAGATAATTATGCATTCGCTCGTTAATGTCCAAACACGTCTTATATAAGTTCAGTATTGTTGTTGCAGATTAAATAAAAGACAGACAATGTTACATAAAAATTTTCCAGTGGGCTAGGAATTCAGTCATACGAACATCTTTACCGAAGCCTCTCTACTTGATGGTTGCTCTCGCGTGTCCACCATGTTTGTAGATTATTTACACTTTTCACCAGCGTTTGTAGTTGTAATCGAATTCATGTCCAACAGGCAATGCTGTGGACAATATCAGCAGTTAGAGCATGGACGGTTCTACACTTCAAATGTTTACTGGAAATAGTATACCATCTGGGAAACTTTGCCATACTCTTTTCAACATACTACGATTTGGGACATACTAATTCTATTTTCAAATACTATTTAGGATGTATAGTATGCGAATTGGGATGCAGCATTTAGCTGCGGTCTCACTGGACTTTTCTATTCTATTAGACTTCTTTTCATATGCACACAAATGCGTCCAGTTCGCATCACTTGACTGCGTGAGACCAATCGAGGATCAAAACATGCCTTCTCTTGACAGAAATTTTAAACATGGACCAATCGCTCGCTTTTTAAATGTCTAATCCTCTTGCTTAATCCCGCCCCTTTTCGCATCGCGGTATGACAGAATTTTGCAAGCTTAAACTCTAGTGTGACCGCAGCTTTATTAAGCTTTCTAGAAACATCCTTGTACTGTAGGTGTGTTGAGGCATGTTGTAGCTAAAATCTGCAGAACACCGGACCTCCAGGACCGAGTTTGAGAATCCCTGGATGAGGTGAGCCCTTCTGAACAGAACGCAGTGTAAGACCGGGTTTTGTGAAAACTTGAGCTGTCATGTTAAATTATATTTTTGACCAGCTCATACAAAGAAATAAATTAAAGGCAGAGGAAACACTTGGAAAAAAATATTTAATTAAAATAATAAACATAGCTTGTGTATCGAGTGAAGGACACTGCATGTAATGGGTCTGAAAAAGGACCTAAGAGCAGCAAGTTGCTTATTATGCTTTATTGAACACATCAGTCAAAGACTGTGTGAGCTGTTGCTCAGAATTCTTTTCTCCTGAACCAATGGAGCAGTCAGACAGAATCCAAGCTAGCAGAGAAGTTTGAGGTCAGGGACAAGAGTCATGATTACAACCATAAACAATAGCTAATGGTACCAGTGGGCAAAACCAACCTCCAAATACAGAAATGAGGCAGGGGTTTAACTCCAAATAAATAGTCCAAGGCCAGTGTGAATGGGAGGAGACAAACAGAACACTAACTGGGCAGAGGGAAAGAGATAGAGGTAAGTAAATAAAATATATTTAACAAGCAAACATATTGCCTCAAGTAGACAGGACACACTGGTAGAGAGAGAGAGAGAGAGAGAGAGAGAGAGAGAGAATATAGAAGAAATAATGAGGGAAAGAGCAACAGGAGAAGAGGGCTTTAGCTGAACATTGAGACAAACAAAATAAAAAAATAGAAAGTAGGAGATAATATTTAAAAGGGTGGTAAGAAACACGTACCACATTTCTGCCATGTTTTAGCTACATTATTGTCTAACATCAACGTTAGTAGCATGAATTTGCTAACATGTTAACATCAATGAGCACGAGGGTTGGATTTGATTCCTCAATTTGAGAGCACTTGAATTTTCACCATTCACTTGAAACCGGAACAGTTGCTCTCGTCCAGTAGGGTCATAATACTTCTTATTCATTGGTTAGGAGCAATATTTTCATCTTTTTGGAGAAAAAAAAATCAACTAAAATAAAATAAAATCTGAATCAGTATAAATCTTAGTGGGCCAGTGCCCCCCTGAGTTCTTGATTGTTATGTAACCTTGCCACTGGCATGGATGTTTTTTTTTTTAATTTTTAATATGATTTGCTTAAGAGGATGGATTATCCTTATCCTTATTAGTTTTACAGGCACATACGCGGAGGTGTCTCCTAAAATAACAGTAGGCAAACAAATAAGCATTTATTCTTTTTACATCTTAATAACATTTCCTCAGGCACACTTTGCACTCACACCTCAACTGTACCGCACCAAAGTCCAACTGAACCATGCACTAGCACACCTCTTCCAACCAGGCCAGGGCCGATTCGGAGCACTCACACTTGTCAAATGAACCGGGAAACACACCTGGGCACAGTTCGGATAGCCTAGTATGAGTAAACCCAAAGACTTTTTAGGTTTGGGGGCATGTCATGGGTGGGGGTAAAGGGGTGGACAAACTCAGTCCTGGAGGGCCGGTGTCCTACAGAGTTTTGCTTCAACACTAATCAAACATAGAGGGTGTGTATCCTAAAAGTTTAAAAACTCACGATGAAAGAGATCGCAAAGACACAGAGGTAGAACTAGTTTTTATAAATCCATAACATAATTTTGGAACATAATCCAAAAGTAACATATTCATAAACTAAACGAGACCAGACAATGAATGAAGGGAACAGAACAGAGGGATTGTTCCTGGAGGCATATTGACAGTACATATTTTGGATGTCTCCCTTATCTAACCAATCAATATCAGGTTTTGGAGTCTCTTCTAAAGTTCTGATGAATTGATTCAGGTGTGCTTGATTAGGAAGTGTTTGAAAATGTGTATCTGATGTGCCTCAAGAAACAGGGTTGGGAATCACTGGTGTACAGCAAGGTTGGTAAGTTTTGTCCTTGAAAGCAACAGTCCTGCACATTTTTGATAGCTATAGCAGGGGTGTCAAATTCAGCTCCTTGAGGGCTGCAGCCCTGCACAGTTTAGTTCCAACCACGCTTCAACACACTTACCTTTAGGTTTCAAACCAGCCTGAAGGACTCAATTAGTTTGATCAGGTGTGGTTAAATAGGGTTGGAATTAACCTGTGTAAAGCTGTGGCCCTTCAGGAACTGGATTTGACACCTGTCAGCTTCACAGTTAGATCTAGATTGGCATGTTTAGGTGTGTTTGATTAGGGTTAGATCAAGATTATGCAGAACTGTGGTTCTCTAGGACTGAACTTACCCCCCCCCCCCCCCCCCCAAGGTCTAAAGCAGGGGTGCCCAAACTCTGTCCTGGAGGGCCGATATCCTGCAAAGTTTAGTTCCAACCCCAATTAGACACACCTGGGCTAGCTAATCAAGCTCCCACTACGCTTTCTAGAAACATCCTAGCAGGTGTTTTAAGGGCAAGTTGGCGCTACTACCTGCAGGACATTGGCTTCCAAAACCAAATTTGGGTACCCCTGGTCTAAAGCATAGGTCTCAAACTCGATTCCTGGAGGGCTGCAGATCTGCACAGTTTTGCTCCAACCCTATTCAATCATAGCTGATCCAAATAATCAAGGTGTTCAAGTCTACTAGAGAATATTAAGCAAGTGTGAGTTGGAAGTGGTTGTAGTTAAACTGCAGAACTGCGGTTCTCTAGGACTGAACTTACCTACCCAAGGTCTAAAGCAGGGGTGCCCAAACTCTGTCCTGGAGGGCCGATATCCTGCAAAGTTTAGTTCCAAACCCAATTAGACACACCTGGGCCAGCTAATCAAGCTCCTACTAGGCTTTCTAGAAACATCCTTGCAGGTGTTTTGAGGCAAGTTGGAGCTAAAACCTGCAGGACATTGGCCCTACAGGACCAAGTTTGGGTACCCCTGGTCTAAAGCATAGGTCTCCAACTCAATTCCAGGAGGGCTGCAGATCTGCAGTTTTGCGCCAACCCTATTCAAACATAGCTGATACAAATAATCAAGGTGTTCATGTCTACTAGAGAATATTTGAGTTTGAGATCATTGGTCTAAAGAGATGTCGATAAAGACAGAAAAAACAAAAACATAAAACTATAAAAAAAAGAAAAGAAAATAGACTATTCAGACCATTGCAATAAGATCAAACGCTGTGAGTAGTATGATATTTATTACCATTTTATTTCATGCAGTGGTTCCAAGAGTCTGCAGAGTTTACAATTTCAAAGACAAAACTTCTTCAGACATAAAACAGCTCTGCGCATGTGCAAACATAAAGCACTCTAGCAGACGATCTATGTGACAAGCCTATTTAACATAATTTTTGCAATATAATCCTTTCATTTTTAATATTTGGCATGTGTGTGTTGAGATCCATGTCATTACAATGTTCTGCTGATTGTTTGTCGAAGATTGCTTGGTTTGCCTAAAAGATCAATTTTTCTTGTTCCGCTCTTACATTTTTTATGAATAATCAAATGAAGCCTCAGCTGCATATGCAAAAAAATAATTATTAAACAGACACTGGCACAGCAGCTGCATGATTTAGTCTTATGAGTTTCATTAAATTGGACATTTGGGACAAGATGCCAGATGTTTATCTAAAATGTCTTATTGCCATGACTGTTGCATGCCATTGTACAAGGGAATGCAATAGTGAGCCTGGTTCAATACTGGATGGTTTTAATGGAAACGTCTTTAGAGACATTTGTGAATTAATGATTTACTGATTATACACCAGACTGTTATTTTGATGCCCCTTGACATCAGCATTAATCATAAAGACTTCAACACTTTGGGAAGTTGACAAACATCTCTGCACTTTCACTTGCATTTTTTTCTGACAACAGAGAAAACACCTTAATAAAATAAACACAAAGACAATATGAAATGCGATTGGCTTATTTCCTCGTCAGTAACCGTATATGGCAGGGGTGATCAAACTTTGTTCCTGGGGATTTATCTTCTTGCAGAGTTTAGCTCCATTCTTGATCAAACACAACTAAACCAACTAAGTAGGATCTGAAGGAGCACTTGATAAAGACCAAGGTGTGCTTGATTAAGGTTGCAGCTGAACTCTGCAGGAAGTTATTCCATAAAGTATTCTTCCATAAAGTTAACTGGTCTGAGTGCACTCAATTTCCTAGTTTAAAATTTGGGTATGAACTGCAAGCGTCCAACCAAAAACTTCAAAAGTCAGAGCCCTGAGAAAGTACAGAGCCTCGTCTTCCTCCAGTGATGAGACTGGAATTGAGGATAATTGCAGAGAGAGACCAAGTAGCTGAAGAATTGTGACTCCAGTGGCGGCTTTACTTCATTAGCTCCCATAGACACACAAGCCCTCACTGGGATCCTTCAGAGAGAAAACTCGGATAACTCGTATAATGGCTTCCCAGTGTGGCTCATTACAGTGAGACCAAGATCACTTTCTGCCTCTACAGGCTCTCAGTACTGTGTCATTCTCAGGAAATGCATGTAACCATGACTTCATTACAATTCAAACGATTCTAAGAAGAAAAAGTATATATATATAGCCAATATATCACACACTATATTGCCAAAAGTTTTGGGACACCCTCAAAATTACTGAATACATGTCTTGTAATCACTAATGGCCACAGGTGTATAAAATCAAGCACATCGACATGCAGATGCTTCTACAAACATTTGTAAAAGAATGGGCAACTCTCAGGAGCTCAGTGAATTTGGGGATGGGCAGTACAGAAAGCGAGGTCCATAAATACATGTGCTGTATCCAAAATTGCCCCGTATACTCTTATTCACTATTCCCTACATTAGTTCACTAACATAGTTGGGAACCCTTATAATAATACAAGATGAATCATTTATTAAGCATTAGCAATTAGTTAGTTTTTCATTTGTTAAGCATTACCTCAGCATTAATAGACAATAGTAAGCAGTTTATGAATATAGCTACTGTATATTTGACTTATGATTGCATTTTCATACTTTGTTAATGATAAATTTTACAATTCATGCCATTTTCTACCAGCTTATTAGCTGCCTATTATTAATATATTAACTGTTTATTAGCACTTATAAAGTATAGTCTCTACCCAACACCTAAATCCAACTACTACCTAACTAACTATCCATAAGCAGTTGATTATTAGTTTATTGAGCTAAAAGTCTTTGTTAACGGTGTGCTAATAGCATGGATTAAACATTAAAATATTAGTCTTTTTCAATTCATCTTTATTTCCTATAGTTCTAGTAAATTGAAACGGCTTCAGTTGAGTTTCCACAGTTCAGTTAAATTCATTTCAGTGTAATGTAAATGTCACTGAAGAGCAACTCTACCAATGTGCAGCTCCACAAGTCCTGAACCAAGCCAGTGGCAAGGAACAAACTTCACCAATTGACGAAGTGAAAGAAAACAAATTCAAGAAAAAAAAGTCTCAGCTGTAAAAATAAATTGTGACAAATAGTTTTATTATTAAATTAAGTATTGTGTTATTTACAAACTATTTATTTAAGAATAGTTAGATAATACAGAATGAGTAAGTAAATTATTAAAAATATATTCAATTGAGATTATATATGCCTCATTTTTTCCAGTCATATAGTAATAGTTACTCTGTATGCTAATAAATGCTTTATTAACACAACTTCCTACAGTTTTATGAGTTCATCTAAAGTAAGGACTATTTATGCTTTGGTAAACCATTATAAATGGCAATTAAAGGCTTGGTTATTACACTATTTAAGGGTATAGTGGGAAATTTTGGATACACCCATGAATGAGCAGGTTTGAAGGAAGGTGAAGGTACTTGATTGGCCTGCACAGAGTCCTGACCACAACCTGATTGATCAGCTTTAGTCAACATAGGCTTTTCTGAAATTGTAGCCCTATATACATTCCTGGAGACCGCAAATTATGTTACCAGAGGTACGTATGGCTACATTCTGTCTTTAAAACAAATGCTACGGGCGTTATGACGCTGTTCCTTTTCTCACTTACCAACTGACCGCTTATCTTCGTATTTCCACTGTAACCGCAGAGTGGAGTTCAACAGGGTTCGAATCCGGTGAATAACGGTTTCAGAAAGCAGGTAAGACAATAACAGAAGCTAAAAATTCAAATAAATAAATAACAGGGTGAGAATGTGGTAAAATCTGAAAACGTGGTAAAAAAAGGGGGCTTTTCTTAATCTGGATTACTTTTGAAAACACCATCGGTTGGGTTTATAGAAGGGGGTGGGCAGGTCAATCTGTGCTTTTAAAACACTATTGGTTAGGTTTAGGTGAAGGGGGAGGGTGGCAGTATTGGTCGGTTGGTCAGTCAGTAAATCAGTCAGTCAGACAGCAGCCTCTGGTGGATTTACGTGAGAACAGCAGGTGCGAATGGCACTCGCTAGAGAAATTTGAGATCTGATAAAGCATATACAGCGACCTCTGGTGGATTTACGCAAAAAGAGGAGGCACGAATGGCACGAATAAGAGAAATTTGAGATCACAAAAAGCGTACACAGCGGCCTCTGGTGGATTTACAAAAACAAAAACTGCAAAAAAAAAAAAAAAAAAAAAAACCTGCCATACCTGCCAACATTTGTCCCTGAAAATCCGGGAGAACGGGGAGGTGTTAGGTTCAGGGGTGAGGTGTCTGAATAACACTGTTGAGAATGGGGTACTGTGTACTGTGTTGTTAGGAACTACTATGAAGCGTGTTTCAGGCCGCAGCTGCGATCAGATCCTATACCAATGTTGACAACCTGGAGGTTTCACAGACCGTATCAAAAATGCTGACGGTTGAAATTACGGGAGTTTTCCAGGAGAAATAACAAAATGGGAGGGTGGTGGGAGATGGGTCTGAAATGAGAGTTTTGGCAGGTATGCTCCTGGGACGTATTTTGCTCTCTCCAGAAATCTATATAGGGGTGGATAATCAGAATGAGCCTGGCTTGGCTTTGGTATATTAGAGGGAAGACTGCATATGTTCCAGGCCTACTCACTCAACATCAGTTGACCTCACAAATTTGCTTCTTGAAAAATTGTTCAAAAAATAGGAAATGGTCAATAATATTTCTTTTTTTTTTAATTTAATTTTAATTTCAGAGCTGTATAATCAGTGCTGTGGCTTTTTCTTTCATTCTGATGTGGAGTTTCGTTAAGGTGACTCCCTGTGGCTCCTGAGAACCAGCATTTCATGCTCAACTACACCTGTGCTGCCCTACAAGGCAGATTTTTCTATTTTCTGCTTCACTGAACTGGTGACCTTGTGGGCTAAAGACCATCATTTAGTCAGACAGTCTTTTTTTAAAAACCTAATTCAAATATATATTCTCAACGTAAAGGTTCAAACCTACAGTACCATTAATAATTCAATTTACAATATGTTGGTGTTCCACACGACAGGAGTGCTTTATAGGTATTCTCTCATTTCATTTGTAGGATCAGATCAAATAGGATTTTTTTTTTTTTACTCAGAAGGATTTTGAATTTTCTGTGCTGCACGTGCTTGTTTTATGTATTTCTTTTTCTGTCAGTCCATTGATGTAAGGCCCTGTAAGGAGCCTCCAGCATTGAATCTAAAGCCCCAGGATACAGTGGAGGATGTTGTTGTTTTTCATCCTTTCTTTCCCTCCTACCGAATTGTCAGCAGTGGATGTTGTTTGTTTTAATGGAAATCCAGCCAAATAAAAAGTCCTATCTGCTTTGTTCTATATATTTATATTTTTTGTTAAAGCATCAGATCTTTCCCTCCTTAATACTCAGCTGGAGACAAAATCAAATGAATACTTCTTTTAATTTTATTGGAAAATTATTCAAGACTGTACAGTGCAATAGTGGCATAATTAAACCCTGCAGTCTTTGTATTTTGGGGGAATTTAAGACAATCCAGAGCAGTCAGAGGCACACAGGAGTCTGTCATGAAGCGCAGCACAGCAGGAAGAGTCTTTGAGGCAGAATGATGAAGCCTTGCGCATGAATAAAGTCCACAGTTATTGTACACAACAAAGTACAAACTATACATAATACACATTTCTTTGATGGGTCACATGGAGCACACAGTTGATAATATTATGCAGTGCAATAATTTGTACTTTAATGATAGTGTAAATAAAAAATAAGTGTTTGTATTCATAAGTAGTGTTGTTTCCAAGACATATGTTTCATACCTGTCAACATTTGTCTCTGAAATTCCAGGAGACCGGGGGTGGTGGGATGGGGTTTGTTTGTCTGTGTAAGTTAAGACCCGAAGGGGGCAAAGTTGTTACAGACTGTACCAAAAAGCTGATGACCGGGGAGATTGGAATTATGGGAGTTTTCCAGGAGAAATGACAAAACGGGAGGTGGTGGAAGATGGGTCTGAAATACGGGACACTCCCTGGAAAAACAAGTATGGCAGGTAAGATATATACAGTTGAAGTCAGAATTATTAGCCCCCCTTTGACATTATTTTTATTTTTTAAATATTTCCCAGATGATGTTTAACAGCAAGAAAATGTTCACAATATGTCTGATAATATTTTTTCATCTGGAGAAAGTCTTATTTGTTTTATTTCAGCTAAAATAAAAGCAGTTTTTAATTTTTAAAAAAAATATTTAAAAATAAAATTATTAATATAATTAAATAAATTAATAAAATTATTAGCCCCTATTTTTTTTGATAGTCAGAACAGAACAAACCATCATTTTACAATAACTTACCTAATTACCCTAACCTGCCTAGTTAACCTAATTAGCCTAGTTAAGCCTCTTAATGTCACTTTAAGCTGTATAGAAATGTGTTTTTAAATTTTTTTCTCTCCAGTAAACAGAAATTGGGTGAAAAAATAAACAGGGTGGCTAATAATTTCGACTTCAATTGTATATCTCACTGGCCACTTTATTAGGTACACCTTACCTAGAACTGCCTTAATTCTTTGTGGCATAGATTCAACAAGGTACTGGAATTATTCCTCAGAGATTTTGGTCAATATTGACATGATAGCATCACACAGTTGCGGCAGATTTGTTGGCTGCACATCCATGATGCGAATCTCCTGTTCCACCACATCCCAAAGGTGCACTGGTAGGCTGTGGCATTGACACAATGCTCAATTGGTACTAATAGGCCCAAACCATTACAGCACCATCAGCTTGTACCGTTGATAAAAGGCAGGATGGATCCATGCTTTTATGTTGTTGATGCCAAATTCTGACCCTACCATCCGAATCTCACAGCAGAAATCGAGGCTCATCAGACCAGGCAACATTTTTCCAATCTTGCATTGTCCAGATTTGGTGAGCCTGTGTAAATTGTAGCCTCAGTTTCCTGTTCTTAACTGACAGGAGTTGCACCCGATGTGGTCTTCTGCTGCTGTAGCCTATCTGCCCCAAGATTCGACCTGTTGTGTGTTCAAAGATGCTCTTCTGCATACCTTGGTTGTAATGAATGGTTATTTGAGTTACCAGTATGGCTATTCTCCTCTGACCTCTGGCATCAACAAGGCATTTGTGCCAACGGTACTGCCACTCACTGTTTTTTTTTTCTTTTTCGGACCATTCTCTGTAAACCCAAGAGATGATTGTGCGAGAAAATCGTCTTGACCATGTCTACATGCCTAAATGCATTGAGTTGCTGCCATATTTATTTATATATTATTAGCCCTCTTGATTTATTAGCCCCCTGTATATTTTTCCCCCAATTAATATTTGTTGGAACACATTTTTTTAAACGTTAATTTTAATTAACTTATTTCTAATAATCTATTTCTTTTGTCTTTTCCATGTTGACAGTAAATAATATTTTTTAAAAGGCTTAACTAGGTTAATTAGGTTCAAAATATAAAAATATTAATTTCAAAATATAAAAATATAAAAAAAATCACCTTCTGTGGATTTTCAATTTATATAAATATTTGTTTTATGTTGTAAGAACAGTTTCGTTAAGTCTTACTTTGATCCCCATTGTCTCTCATAGTAATAAAAGATGTGTTCAGCACATGAAATCATAAATTCCATGTAGTTATACCTGCCATATCTATAAATCCACTCTAGTATTCCTAACATATGCTCCTATTTTCACTTCCTTTTAAAACAATGAAGGGGAAAAAATCATGAAGCCATAATTTACAAAAGACTGTCATTTAAAATGCATAAGAGCTAACAGCTCGGAAAGCTGCAGATGGCGTTTATGTCCTTAGCTTTAATAGTTACAAGCATGATTCTCCTCTTTAAGCTTTATGATGTCATTTAAACCAAACTGTGGGCAGGAGGACGACATGAAAATGAGATCTAATATAGCAGAGCACTGTGGACAAAGCATTTTTTTACATTGAAATTTACTGTACAAAACTGATGCAAAATTTAGAGCACAATACTTGGTTAGTTGACATAAAAAAGTGAGTAAACCTGTTGACCTAATTGAAGTAAATGATCTATGTGCTTATTAAAAAAAAAAAAAAAAAAAAAAAAAAATATATATATATATATATATATATATATATATATATATATATATATATATATATATATATATATATATATATATATATATATTTAAGTCAGTTTAACAGTTGCAGATTACAACAGATGTACTCACTTTTTAAAAGTAACGTAACTAATCACTTTTTACAGTGTATTTTTTTGTGCAATGTTGGAAGAATAGTCTATAAACATTAAAATATATTAAGTATAATCATGAGAAACTTACACTATTCTCAGTTTTCAGTATAATGTTCAGTTTCCTTTGTGAATTCATAGACTCGCTCTTCTGAAGCAAATGCTCTTGAGTCACCCACTAGTGCTCCTCAAGGCTAAACTTGTCTAAAGAGATCGATAACATAAGCTTAGAGAATCTTAAAACATCCGCAGGCGACGGTGCAACAGAAGTTATGTTTTTTTTTTCTCTCTCACAAACTGAAAGAGCTTTGATACAATGGTTTGGAATCAATACACAAGCCACGTTTATCTTGCTGCTCCACACTTCAGCAGGAAGAACTTGGACTGCCCTCAGAAAGCCTTGAAAAACCTTCTGAAGCTCAAGTTATGAAGCCGTGAATTAAAAACATGGACTTATTCAGCTCAGTGTTTGTCCTCTTGATGAATTTGTTAGCATTATATGGAGTTTTATTTTAATATTACAAGCCTTCAGTTTTTCAGAGATTTTAATAATCAGTGCAGGATTAACGTTATATTGGATTTCTCATTTCATTTATTATGCAAACACTGAAATCGTAGAGGAAAATGTGTAAAGACTCCACAATATCCAAAGATGTTGTTTACATTCACAATTCAGACTGCAAGGTCAGACATCAAACCACAACCACAGATCTGTAAAGAGATTCTTTATGTTCCCCTTTTCATTTTAAATCAAGTAATATCAAGGGATTTGTAGTTGACTGGCCATTAATATATTTCTAGAAACTGTGATAAACAAATATATAGCAGGACATAGCAGAGAAAATAAAAAAGCTGCAAGTTGCAAGTTCATTTTATTAAGGCCATGTCCACACAATCACAGTTATTTTAAAACTGCAGCCTTTTATACTTTACCTTTTCTTTTGTCATTCATCCACATGCAAATGCAGTATCTGATCACTCAAGCCCAAATTCTTTGAAAACTCCTGTTAGAGTGAAAAAAGTTTTTTATAGTTGATTGACTAGGATAAGCCAGTTTTGGATATGGATGCCTACTTCCTGTAATGGGGCAAGGGCATCTTCTGTGACATTGGTAAACACAAAGTGAGTCAGGGAACACCTGAAGGGGACAACCTTGTATTTAAAAGAAAAGCAGAGTTAAAATATAGAGCCAAATCAGTCTCAAAAATAAAATATTTAGAAAATGTAATTCATACATCCTTAACACAAATCACAGTACAAAATCTAATTTGCAAATTCAAAACATGGAATCAAAAATATGCAACTCCAATTCGTGAATTCAAAACATGATTTAAAATAAACAAATCCAATTCGGAATTTCAAAGCACGGTTCATAAATACACAAATCCAATTCATAAATTCAAAGCCTGATTCAAAAATACACAAAGTCAATTCATAAATTCAAAGCACGATTCAAAAATACACAAATCCAACTTGTAATTTCAAAACACGATTCAAAAACAAGCAAATCCAATTTGTAAATTAAAAACACCATTCAAAAATACACAAATCCAATTAATAAATTCAAAACACGATTCGTAAACACACAAATCATTTTCAAAACATAATCAAAAACACGCAAATCCAATTTGTAAATTAAAAACACCATTCAAAAATACACAAATCCAATTTTTCAAATTCAAAATACCATTCGAATATACGCAAATCCAATTTGTACATTTAAAACACGATTCATAATTTAAACAAATCCAATTAATTTGGCAAAAATATGTATGATTTTTTATTGTGAATTGACAAATTGTGTGCACTATTTCTAAATTGTGTTTGAATATACTTGTGTTTTGAATTTAATTGGATTTTGTAAATGTTCATTGTACTGCACATGTATGAATTTTATTTTGTAAATGTATTATTTTTAAGACTGATCTGGCTCCATAAAAAAGAAGTAATCTGTCCAAAGGTTGTCTGGTGAACTGAGTCCCATAGCTGAGTCAGATAGACAGAATGAGCAACCAAAAACAGGTATGTTCCCCACGTCATCTCTCGTTGAGTAAATGTCAGAGTGAGTTGGCCAGATTCAGCATGAGCACAAAATAAAAACTGAAGAGACAAAACCAACCAAACAATTCAAGTTAAGAAGGAACACAAAGCAGCTGGATGTAATTGAGTTGCATTTCTCAAATATTTTCAAGAGGTATGGATTAGTAGAATATCAGACATATTTGCAAGAGCAAATCCCTCCATGGTGAGTGACATGTACTGTGATAATGGTACATTACATGACAAAAGTATTGACTATGAGCCCAAGAACAAGAAATAATACCTTGACTTCTAGTTAATCATTTGTAAAAGTGGCTGAAGGTAGATTTTTCTGATGAATCATCTGTTCAACTGCATCCCAATCATCAAAAATACTGTAGAAAACCTATTAGAACCCACACGGACCGACATGTTCGACATGTTGTGCATTCAGAGATGCTCTTTTGAATACCTCGGTTGTAACGAGTGCTTATTTGAGTTACTGTTGCCTTTCTATGAGCTCAAACCAGTCTGGCCATTCTCCTCTGACCTCTGGCATCAACAAGGCATTTGAGCTGCAGCAAATCGTCTTGACCATGTTTAGATGCCTAAATGCATTGAGTTGTTGCCATGTGATTAGCTGATTAGAAACTTGCATTAACAAGCAATTGGACAAGTGTACCTAATAAAGTGGCTGGTGAGATATACACACACACACACACACACACACACACACACACACACACACACACACACACACACACACACATATATATATATATATATACACATACATACACATACATATATATATACACACATACATACACATACATATATATATATATATACACACATACATACACATACATATATATATATATATATATATATATATATATATATATATATATATATATATATATATATATATATATATATAAATATAAATATATATCTTAGATTTTTTGTTCTTCCTTAAGGATCTATTTATGAACATATATAGTTTTTTCATCCTAATATTCAAAATTATACTTGCAAAACTGTGCAAGTAGTGGTGAAATGTCATCTTGCAACATTATAGTTCTGCTTCCCGCATAATTGTCAAATCTGACAGCTCACTGAACTGTGACTGTTCAGTATTGGATAATAAATATTTCTGCATGGATCTGTTTGTGGATGATATGGTTAATCATCTCCAGCAAAAAATGACAGACATATTGATATTCACATCAATATATAATTTTAGTTAATTATACAGAAAGATAATAAACATTACTGCCTTTTCATGCAGCAAATTAATAGGCTACAGATTCAGATTGCTGAAAACATCAGATTAGCAGAGACACAAATAAAACTGAGTCAGTCAGCCAGAAGACGCTGACATCTCCTAAATAATTCATTTCAACAGCAGTGCATCTCAGCTGTTGTATACGTCTGATAAAACGGAACTACAATGTGGTTTTCGCACAGCCTCTCAATTTGCACCCAAATAAAATGACAGTTTGAAAATCATCCATTTTAATGAGCTGGCACATAATTAAATCTATACAAATAATGTATGGAAAAAGATGGATGAGGCTTGGGTTTCAGTCACTTGTTTTTATTTAATCAAATGTGTTCAATTTCCGTGCTGATAAAAAAGTATAATAAATAAATAAATACATATACTACAACAAATATAAACTAAATATCCAACAAAAATATAAGCATAAACCAAATAAAACAAACTAAACAAATTAGGTGAATTAAAAGAAAAAATAAACAAAAAAAGCAAAGAAAAATAAACCATATGTATATATATATATATATATATATATATATATATATATATATATATATATATATATATATATATATATATTATAATAAAGTCATCTGCAATGGCAAAGAAAGCGTTCTTGCAGGACTCTCAAAGTTCATCAAGATTCTTTGGTTTCATCTTCAATGCCTCCTCCATCTGCTCTGGGGTAAGTTCATGTTCATGTCTGGTGTCTGGTGACTGGGCTGGCCAATCTTGAAGCACCTTGACCTTCTTTGCTTTCAGGAACTTTGCTTTGATGTGGAACCTGAAGTCGGAGAAGGAGCGCTATCCTGCTGAAGAATTTGCCCTCTCCTGTAGTTTGTAATGTAATGAGCAGCACAAATGTCTTGATACCTCAGGTTGGTGATGCCCCTATACTGAATGGATCCCCAATTCATGATTTTTCCCTCACCAAACTTGACTGATTTCTGTGAGAATTTTGGGTCCATGCAGGATCCAATAGGTAGTATTTGGGATGATTGTGATGCAGGTCAACAGATGATACATCTGAAAAATCTACCTTCTACCACTTTTTCAAATGATCAACTAGGAGTCAAGTTATTATTTGTTGCCTTTACAACTGGAATTCAAAGTAGCTAATCGATTTTTACAGTGTGTCAACTTTAACAAATTCTTTGACATCAACCAGAAAATTGAAAGTTACATCAGTGTAAGAATTGTACTTTACTAGTGTACATAGACAAATAGGCAGTAAAAACTTTAATTAAAAAAGTTATTTTTAGATATTTTTGTTTGATGTTTGAGAAAATATAACAGCAAAAAACAATATTGCTTTTTTATTTTATTTTACTGAACTGTACAACAAAAATATCCTGTGGTGTGACATAGCAAAGATTAAGAAAATACAACTTATAATTTAATAATATACAAATATCACAAGAACAATTTATCTACATTGTTGGAGACTTATTACACTTATAATATTTATTTTACATGAAATTATAAATAATAGTTTTTTTTGTCTCCATGATTGTCAGATTTGTACATTTTAATAGAAATATATGTATGAAAAAAAAAAAAAGATTGCATTTACTAAAGGCCTAAGGTATTGTTTTTTACGATTTTCTTTCGAGGCAGTTGGACCATATTAAAGTTTTAAGATTCGGCTCAAAAAAGTAAAATGTAATAAGCAACACAGGCTCATTGTGAAAACATACCCCCGTATACAATTCTGGAGAGCACAAATTATGTAGCCAGAGCTATGTATGGCTGCATGTAGTCTTTAAAACAAACTCTACGGGGCGGTATGATTCTGTGACGACTTCTGTTTCTGTCCGCGCAAACAGCTGACCTCTTACCTCCGTGTGGATGGCTTTTCTGCTTCTAGCAGTTTGCTCAGTTACTCGCCGTATACATTGGCATACTTGCAATGCAGAGAAGAGTTGACTGCAATGACAGAGTTCGAGTTCGATGAAGAACAGTTCCAGAAAGCAGGTAAGCCAAAAACAAAGGCAAAAAATTTAATAAACAAGTAAATAACAAGGTGAGAATGGGGTAAGATCTGAAAATGGGCTTACTTTTGAAAACACTATCGTTTGTGTTTAGGGAAGGGAGTGATTGGTTCAATCGGTGCTTACGAAAACACTATTGGTTGGGTTTAGGGAAGAAGGAGGGTGGGTCAGTCAATCGGTCAGTATGTCAGTCAGTCACTCCTCTTGTCGATTTACGTGAGAACAGCAAGTGCAAATGAGGTGCACTCGAAAGAGAAATTTGAGATCTGAGAAAGCGTACACAGCGACCTCTAGTGGATTCGTGAAAACAAAACTGCAAAAAAATGTATCTCCTGGGACGTATTTTGCGCTCTCCATAAGTGTATATGGGGGTATGTATCAATAATGAGCTTAGGTTGGTAATAAGAGCAGTTTTTGCAACAAGATGCCCATGGAAGACAAAGAAAAGCTTAACCTTTTACTGAATTTTAAATTATGACAATGCTAATTATATTCATTTTTGTTTTATGTGACATTGAAAATCCGTTACGTCAACCACCCATGTGAACCTTGTGTTTTTTAGGAGAGCACAGAAAGAGAGAGAAACATTCCATTGTGAATTGTATTCTTGTTTTGACAGAAGGTGTTGGGTTTGAGTGTTAATAATTAACTTCCCAGTGTTTGGGTCTTGAGAGACAAGAAAAAAAAAGAGAAATATTTTCACCTCTAAAAAACACTAATTAAAGAAAGCAGCCAGTTTGAGTCCTGTAGCAGTCAGTCTGAATTCACAGCTCTGCCAGGGCTAATAGTGCCAGCGCTGCATCTGGGGAAAAGCAGGCATGAAACGACAGCGTGAACGCTAATGAATCGCGTGTCCCTCTCCAGCACGAGGGACAGCATTCACACACTTTCCATTTCACACCGAAGACGAGACAGAGAGAGAGAGAGAGAGAGAGAGATGGTCCTTCATAAGTCCACAGTGACTCTGTGACACACTTTATGCCCTGCTTACACTTCATATTAAAATAGACGATCCTAAATACAGGTGTAAATGGGGTCTGTAGCTTTGTTTATGGCTGGTATTAAAATTTGTCTTTTGTTAATGTTCAACTGAATGGCGTTAAATACTTATATAAACATAAATAGGGTATAAGGTGTGTAAGTTGTAAATTTTTACACTTCTTTTGTTCAGAGATAGCTAAAAATCTTATTCTTTGAAATATTTTATCAGAAAATATGATGACACATGGTGACTTTTGACACAATATGTTAACACACCCACACAAACACACATTGATATTGGTAGTTTACAGTGACTTTCCATAGTCGTAATGTATTCAACCCAGGCTCATTCCGAGAACGTAGTCCCGGGGACGTTTCTGGAGACCGCGAGATACGTCCCGGGAGGTACGTATTTTTGCAGTTTTTGTTTTCGCGAATCCGCGAGAGGCCGCTGTGCGCGCTTTCTCCCGCGCCGTCCTCGCGTAAACCCGCTAGAGGCCGCTGTCGAACGGCCTTCAGCCTGTCTGCCTGGACGACAGAATGATTGACCGTGCGACCGGCCAATCGGCTGACCCACCCTCCTCCTCCGTCCCTAAGCCCAACCGTTGACGATTCACAAAAGCCGTCCAGAAAAAGAAAAGCCCTCGTCTGATTTTTACCACGTTTTCAGATTTTGACTACATCCTCACCCTGTGACGAACTTGTTCGCTTCATTTTTTGGATTTTGTTTTCTTACCTGATTTCTGGAACCGCTCTTCCCCGGACTCGAACCCGGTCGTCGTCGTCGTGGTCAGCCCCTCCCTGCGCCTCGAGTCCGCCAAAGTTCACGAAGAGCTAACCGGACAAACTGGTTGCAGCGGGAAAGCCCTCCACACGGAGGCGAGCGGCCGGCCGGCCGGCGAGCGCCGAAAGGAACGGCGTCACACCGCCCCGCAGCGTTCGCTTAAAAAAATGAAATGCAGCCGGACGTACCCCCGGCTACGTATCTCGCGGTCTCCAGAAACGTCCCCGGGACTACGTTCTCAGAATGAGCCTGGGTTGAATGTATTTTATACAGTAAAAGCGTTTATTATATGGCTCTATACCCCTACTTCACCACTACTGCCATTACCAAAGGACATCAGACATAGCCTCATAAACCACTGTAAGAGAGAACAAATATGCCATACCAGTGTCAGTTTACAATAAACTGTCCTTGTAAACCACCAAATCGCGCACTTGTGGCCCCTGCGAGGGGGAAAAATGCAGATTTTGGAGTTTCTATTTAGGATAAGTGCAACATCTTTTGACCCGGTTCGATTCCAGCGTCTGATGAACTTGCTCTTCTTTTTTCCTCCACTGCATATCAGATTTTGCCTACTCTTCATCACGTGGAAGACAAGTAGGAATCATTAATAAGTGTGTGTATTATGGAGGACTCATAGAGATTCATAGAACTGGATTGGAGAGGTGTTATGTCCAAATCATATGCATTATAAGTTATACATTTAAAATACCCTTAAATATACATTTTTAGTAATGCTTCAGTGAACTTAAACAAGTATATTAAAATCCATTCATTTTCACTTGTTTTATTAGTATTTTTTTTTTTCAAAAAGTTTAAATGTTTTAAAAATAAGTAAAATCTTTGTAAACTATAAATATATGTACTGTATATCATTTATTTTAAAAATGCGGGCAATACATTATAGATTAATTTTATTTTAAATATATTATATTTATCTTATTTTTAAATTCAATTATAGGGGTGAGGCTAGGTAGGGGGCCTACAAGACATTGTGCCCAGGGGCCTGTGAATTCTTAATCTGGGCCTGCCTACCCCTAAACTCAGCACTCACTGAAACACATACAAATAATTAGAAAGTAATAATAATATTAAATAAACTATGGCCTATTTGTACACCTTTTTATTTAGTAGGGACTATAGTGAAATGTCCTGACTAGTAGGTCGTTTTGATATTTCACATATGTGACAATTGAGCCCTCACAAGTATACCTAAACCTGCACATACACACACACATGCAAGCGGACTGCATCAGAGTTAAACTGCATTTACTGAAATAAGAAGTTATTGATATATTACATTTGTACAAAGTGTTCTGAATTATTGCTTATTTTATTAGATTTCAAGCAAATACTTTATTAATACCAAATACTAAGCAGCAGAACTTCCTTTCATGTATTTCCTTTTTAATAAAACAAAATGAAATCATAATGCAAAACTTAATACTTATCAAACAAATTAATATATAAACCATGGTAGTCAAAATGCATTTGATTCGATTGCTTTCATAATGTAAACACTCATGTGGCTCAATGGTGAAATGTGTTTTTGGGAAGCACATATTGCAGGTTAAAGCAGAAAATATATTTTTAAATCTTGCAAACTAAACAATCCATTTAGAGCTTAGATCGGGCCCAAAAAATTAAACCAGACCTTACCCGAGCACCTTGTTTCCGAGCCTGACTAGGCCCCAGCCAAATTTAATCCCGACTATTTTTTTAATACGTGGGCCATTATAACAGACATTCTCTTCTGCAATTCTGAGTTGTTTGAACTAGAGACATTAGTTTAGATTTATCCTAATGAATAATGTAACGAGGACGAAGCATTTTATCTGCAATGTTTGTTTACCCAGAATGGATTGTAGCAAAAAAGGACATTGAAGGTGGACTATCATCCTTTCTGTCATGGCAAGCCTACTTCATGTGTCTGTTCAGTCCACTCGTTTTTTCCACTATCACCTCTTTCACACCAACGCATGAGCAGAGCATGTTTTTTTCAGCGTCCATGTTAACACATTAGAGCTTTCATACTGCACGCCAAAGCAGCGCGTCAGTGTGGAGCGTGAGCAGAGCTGAAGCAACAGTGTTGCAATCATTTCGGCGCTGGGTCTATTTTTGCTGCTGCTCCCACTCAAATAATTACACGTCAGTGCCCGGTAATCCATTTCAAGGTCAAACTCACTACCCAGCAGGTAATACCTGAGGGAATCCAGGGCCCACTTCATGGCAAGACATTCTTTCTTGATTGTGGAATACCTAGACACTCTGGGCAGCAGCTTTTTGCTCAGGAACACAACTGGCTTCTCCAATCCCACAAGTCCCTGGGCCAGTACTACTCCAATTCCCTTCTCTGAAGCATCAACTTGCACCAGGAACCATTCTTAAAAGTTGGGGCTTTGTAGGACTGGGTCGGAGAACAATTTTTCCTTCAAAGTGTTGAAGTCCATTTCACAGGCACCAGTCAAAGCCACTGGGTTCTTTCCAGCCTTGGTTAGCAAATCTGTTATTGGTATTGCAAAATTCCAGAGTAAATCTGCGGTACCAGCCCACTAGTCCTATAAAGGAACTCACCTATTTTTTTGTTTGGGGTCGAGGACTGTGCCGGATTGCTTCTACTTTGCACACTTGTGGTTGTAACTCACCATTGCCCAGGTGATATCCCAGGTAGCTCGTCTCCTGTCTAGCCCACTTGCACTTTGCCACATTCAAGGACAACCCTTCTCCAGGGTCTGTTGTAGATGTTTCTGATTCTGCCCAGGTATTGCTGTAGATTACTACATCATCTAGATATGCTGCACACCACCCTTCACACCCCAGGAGAATGTGGTCCATGACTCATTGGAATGTTGCATGCGCTCCGTGCAGTCCGAAGCGAAGTACTATAAACTGATACATCCCCACTGGTGTCCTGAATGTGGTGTATGGCTTGGATTTGGGATCAAGGTGCACCTGCCAATACCCCTTACACAGGTCCAATGTGGTAATATAGCGGGCCTGTCCGATCCGCTCCAACAAGTCATCAATTCTTGGAACAGGGTAGGCGTCAAATCTTGATTGAGCATTTAGACTATGGAAGTCTACACAGACACGTAAGAACCTATCCTTCTTTGGAACGATGACCAGCAGACTACTTCACTCGCTAATAGATGGTTTAATCACTTCCAGTTGTTTCTATCTCCTCCTTCAAAGGTTTTAGCAGTCTCTCTGGAATTCTGTAGGGTCACTGTCGTAAAGTTAACTGCCAAAGTTCAGTTCCAAGACTCAAGACCGCAAGAACGGAGGATGCGTGAAAGTTCCCAGATGTGTTCTTGGTATCGAGGATGCACCGATGCAGACTTGAGCAATGAGCTCGGTCTAGAAGTCCCAGAAGTCATTGTGACTGGAGGTGGGAAGCGCAGCAATTTATATAGTGAGAAGTGAGACGGTGACAATAAACATGAAAATCTTAATAAAGGCATAAACACATTAAGGGTGTTTATTTGTTGAAATTCGTATTAAAATCTGTTTTATTTGTATTGTGCAACGTATATTTGTAAAGTCTTTATGCATAGTATCTACTGTGAAAAGAGGGGAAACAATAAATCATTGTATGATTGCTGTAATGTTTAAATAAATTTTGGTTAAAGATGCTTGAGGGTCATGTGACCATCGGGAAGAACGCAGCATCTCATTTCTAACAGGACGCGTTCTCTTTTCTTGTGGTCGCCCGAGTTAGTTCTTCCAAGGTGACCTAGCAAGACCGCTCTTCACAAGAACGCAAGCCCATTCTCTGTGTTCTTGGAATTGAGAAACAGCCAGAGCTTGATTAGCCGGTTATAGGCGTGTTTAACTGGGGTTGGAACTAAAATATGCAGGACACCAGCCCTGTAGGACAGAGTTTGGACACCCTTGGTATAATATTTCTAATTATGGCATAGCTTTCCACCCAAACAGTCTAATTAAATAATGACTATAATGACGAAGATAGTGGCAGGAAATGTTGGCCCGGTCAAGTCTGGGCTTGGGCAGAGAATCTAAACTCTAAATCCATTTTTCCTCACTTTATGGGAGGCCAAAGGACAACAATAGTAAAAGGGGAAACAGAAGTTTTTAAACAAGTTTGTTTCTACACTTTCACTTGTTCAGGCACACAAATAGTCCTGTCCTAAATGTATTCCAACAACTGAACTTATAACAACATCAGGAAAACAAAAATAAAAGTAAAAGAATAGAAACAAGCAAAACACTAAAAAAGCAAGCAAACAAACAAACATAATATATAAAAACACTTACTCAAAAACAAAGCAATACAAAACAAATAAGAAAAATACAAAAGATAAGACAAACCAAATGAAAATAAAGAAAAATATGTCAAAACAAACACTACAAAATACACACACACACAAAAAGTGATTTATACTTTGCTAGACTGAAGCAAAAAAACAGAAGTAGTGCATCCTAGTTTTTGGACATCCAGTGGGACCTGATGTCTTATCTTGGTGTGAGTTGAACAGGAAGTCTAAGTAAAACTTGTAGACCTTTCAAAAAACTGTCAAAAAGTGGAAATAGCCGACCATGGCAGCAGCATGAAAAAAATTCAAATATTTAAAGCTTGCTTACAGGAGAACAACTGATAACAACAGCAGGTCAAAAATGGAAAGTGCATCCTGTCCATACTGTATGTGCTTTGACAGTGCTTTAAACAATGAATCATCCTTTTGCTCTTGAATTCGGATGACACCAGTATGTCTACCAGAATAAAATCAACAACAGCAGACTCCACCAATTCAGAGGTTGTGGATGATGTAACAACAAAAAAGGTGAGAGTGTATTTCTTTGTTTTGAAAAATTGATCCACTGTGCATCAGTTTTAACTAGATTTTCCAGTATAGTAAGCTGAATGTGGCAATTAAAAAGACAATAAATTATGTTACAATAATTAGACTCTATGAAGATGTCAATCAAATTAAATTAGTATAAAAAAAATCAACAATACACTTCTGGAAGTTTCATTTGTAGTGGCATTTACACTCTCAGAAATAAAGGTACCGGAGCTGTCACTAGGGCAGTATCTTTTCAAAAGGTACATATTTGTGCCTGAAGGGTACCTAATGGTATTCCACAGGTACTTTTTAGGTACATTTCAGAACTAATATACACCTTGTAGATACCACTGTGGACTGTGGGTACAAATATGCATGTTTTAAAAAAGGTACTGCCCCAATGACATCTCCTGTACCTTTATTTCTGAGAGTGTAGATACATTCACAAACCGCTGTTTAAAGGCACAGTATGTAATTTTCTCCCCTAGAGGGCATATATTCACAACCAACAAAGGCATAGTTTGATGACACTGTGACTGAATGTGAAATTATGGGAGTTGTCATCTTCATAAGAGCATTCTGATCCATAATAAAATGCAGTGGCCCCTTGTTATAACGTAGTTCACTTTTCGCTGCCTAGCAGTTTTGTGGATTTTTTTGTGTAATTTCACATGCTGACATAAGCCTGATTAGCACATTGTGTTTTGCATCCTGACTGGCTGTAGACCATTGTCAATCAATCTCCTCCATGCCGTGTCTCCTGTACAGTACAGAATGCGTTCAGCTTGCCAAACTTACATAAATCTTCAATCACTAGGAGTGTGATTCTGAAATGCTGTACTGTATGTTTGCAAGTTTTCTTCCCACAATGTCAACAAAACTTTCTGCACCATTAAAGTCACCTGCTCTAGCACCCAAAATGCAGAGGAAGATGCTAACCATCGCACAAAAAGTTGAACTTCTGGACATGCTAAATAAAAGTAGAAGTTAAGCGGCTGTAGGGCGCCATTATGGAATAAATACAGTAAAAGAAGATCAAATTATTTTGAACCTTGGTTTTATTCTATAATATTGGACTTATTTTTCTACGGCAGTTTGAACTTTGAGAGTGTTTAAACAAAAGAAAAGTGTAAAAATGTTAAAACCTGTCTGAGAAAAGTGTAAAAGTGTATAGTGAGGGGTTTTACTGCCTTAAAACAGCTATAATGATAGTAAAAAATAAAGATGACTACTTCATACTACAGATTTTGCCTATTTCGGGTTATTTTTAGAACGAAACTCCTGCCAATAACGAGGGACCACTGTACAACATTAGCACCTTTTTTTTCTATGAAAACCAACCAGGAATGGAGAGTGTGTGACATTATTACAATGAAGACACAGGAAACACTCCGGACATAAATACATTAACAAAATGGCTTAATTCTTTGGATTTGGGAACATTTAATGAATGTACAAAAATGAAATATATTTTTTAAGATGCAATGATGTTCATTATATATATATATAGTGTATTACTCCGCCCATTACTCCGCCCAGATGAGACTCTACAGTTTGACAAATATTGCAGCTGTTGGGCAACATAATGTACTTTTAAGGCATATAGTCAAGAATGTAGTTGTTCGGATTGCAACTATGCAGTTTATTTATAAGGATAGTGCTATATTTATATTTATAATATTTATAATTTTGGATACAGCGTGTCGATAGCCATTAGCCTGTCTTTGAGCAGAGCAAAGACGGTTGATGTTGTTCATCCACAAGATGGCAACAGTGGCTGAATAATAAGCCCTAAGAGGATAAAAACAGAGTAGTTTCTAACTACAACTGATCAAATCATTATTAAACAGGTAAGTGATATTCTAAGTTGATCTCTCTCTTTTGTATGTTGTAGTGCTGTATTTATACCATATAATTGTAGTGTATTGATTGTGAAATGGGACTCGAATATCAGGAATGTATATATTTTGTGTTGGCCACTCTTTGATGGCCATCTGTTTGTTTCTAATGCGTCTCCTATTTATGTTACTGCAGACTAGTCTAGTTAAAAGAAAAAAGAGGAAATGCCCACATGTGTTTAGCATTTTTTCACATAGCAAACACAACAGTAATCTGGTATTGTTTGTGCTGCTTTAGCTTTTTCGGGGATAATTATTGTGATCCACAAAAAAAAAAAAAAATACAGGGAAAGCTCTGTAGACTGATGGCATTTCATGCCGTTCAGTGTTCAGTCTTAAAATGTCAGTAAAATCACCTGTTTTGTCATCACTTTAGACATTACGGTAGAGAATCATTGAAATACTAGCTCTAAAGGGACGTGTGTGAAGTACCACCAGTTTCTGCTGTTCTGACATCAGCTGCAGATGTGAATGAATGGTGGAAGAAAGTAGTTCTTCATACAAAAGGATTTTGAGACTCTTCGTGTTTGATTGTCTTTTTTATATACATGCAGTTGAACTGTTGTATAAACATAATTGTAGCAGTGCTATGTGGCTGTATATCGTCACTGGTTTGACACTAAGGCACTCAGCCTGCGGCCTCGTGGCAATGCACACCTCCCACCGGTGCCGAAATACAGCCACATCGCACTGCTACTCATGTGATATTGCTTATATATATATATATATATATATATATATATATATATATATATATATATATATATATATATAATTCCATTTTTTTCATGCCAACGCCTTATTTATTATATGTAATAAAATAATACAAGATTCATTTTCATACTCTGTTTCACATTAAGCTGAACACACCTTGTGTCTTATTATTTTGTGACAAAATTTGACAAAATATGCATTATTATCATCGCTAATGTCATTTTTGGGAACACAAACAAGACACAGCATAATCCAATAATCCAGCAATTATACAAGAATTAACAGTCGCCTGTAGTCACATGGGTTTTCCAATTAGTTACAGTGTTCAATCACATAATGGGACCATAATCACGGTTCACAACCAAAAAAAGAAGAAAGAAACAAGAAGCATCTTCAATATTTTTGCATAATTTCCGACCCTGTTTTACCACCTTTTTTAATCAGAACAAATTGCGACAACATTTGATTAGTTGCTAATGAGGATTTTCACATGTTGACAAAGTTTTTTTTTTAGCCATGAGTGCAAAAGTGTTTTCTCAATACTCGTCAAAACGTTCTTCACATTGGAGTGCAAAGCAATAAGCAGCTCCCTGATGAAAGCATAAATCACTGGAGGTGGTGGGAGGAAACAACCAATGCTTTATGGGCCTTCCTCCCACTGAAAGCATTTATTAATTCACTCATAGTTTAATTAAAAGGGTATTTCCCCCTTCCTTGTCCCATCCGGATAAAAAACTACAGTTAAACAGATCGGCAGCACTGCCTCCAGGTCATTAAAGATGAATTAGTTCAACGTTTCACTAATGCTACCAATGGGAAGTCAGATATTATCCCAGACCTGTTATTTGCTCTTTATCCATGATTTATCCTAAACATTAGGTAGCTTTCGGAATCTTTTTTGGAAAGCTCTGATTTTATGAGGCACAGCGAGGTTTGTTGAAACAAATCTGGTTTTTAATAGAGGACATGTGGAGCTTCATCCGTCTTCTTTTATAGGAGGCTGAAATTGCTCCACCGCTTTCTGTTAAACACAGCAGTTCTGCTACTGACAGACTCGTGACACTGTTACAACTCTTAAACGGAGGAGAAAATGAGCCTTTTTAAACTGGAGCAGGGCTCATAAAATAAGAGGATCATGTAGATGGCCCAGTGTTACTCTGTTAAAATTTTATCTCACATGTCTTATTTATGTCTGTCTAGAGATAAAAAAAGTCATATATATATATATATATATATATATATATATATATATATATATATATATATATATATATATATATATATATATATATACACACACACACACACACGCACACACACACACACACACACACACACACACACACTCAGTTGAAGTCAGAATAATTAGTCCCCCATTTCAATTTTTTAAATTTTTATTTTTTATTTTTCCCAAATCGTTATACATTAACTAAATGTCACTTTAAGCTGTATAGAAGTGTCTTGAATAATATCTAGTCAAATATTATTTACTGTCATCATGGCAAAGATAAAATAAATCAGTTATTAGAGATGAGTTATTAAAACTATTATGTACTAAGTGTATAACCAACATAGTGCATTTTATTAACTAATAATTTAGCTATTTTTAGCCTATATATTAAGTATATATATTAGTATAACTTCTGTCACCAAGTGAAACTGGATAGAAGATTATTTCTAAACATCTTTTATCTATGCAACCCAGGCTTATTCTGATTATGTACCCCTATATACACTTCTGGAGATTGCGAAATGCGTCCCAGGAGCTACATTTTTTTCAGTTTTTGTTTTCACAAATCCAACAGAGGTCTCTACAAACAGCAGTACGCAGAACAAAATGTTTTTGTGTTATATAGCTATACATATATAATATACATATGTATACTATACATATTTAATGCATTTATAAACAATAAATATACATCAATGATAAGATATTGCCGTTATAATTTTTATCCATAAAACAGATGATACAGCTGAAATTGAGGCAAAAAAAGTCCTGACCCTGTACGTTTACTGTAAAACAAAGAGGAACCATCTGAATAACCCACTAAAGCGTTAGAACTATTTGAGCACTTACTACAGTATAATAATCTCTTAGTTGAGCTAAGCAGAGAAAAGTGTAGAGTACAGCACATTTTCTCATCCTCAGGGACACTCTATTCTCACTGACCTTCACGCATTGTGTCTGCAATTATGCTGGAGTTGTGGATTCTGATCAATGTGGGAAGAAGACCGAATCTTTAATCTTCTGTGTATGCTATAAATGTCTGAGAACTAAAGAGCTTTAATCAATGAGCGGTCAATGTGTATCACTGTTTATCTGCTAGAAATACAGCAAACACTGTGCATTTATTTTTAATGCTTACATAATTGCCATTATACCACAGAATTATAATACAAGATGGTACCAGTATGCTGGGTTTAAAATACTGATTTTCTCAATTTTTAATTATTATTAGTCAATATCAATTCTTGCAGGAATTATTTATCAAAAAAGAAAAATGATTCAGGCCATCCTAGGTTCAGAGGGGAAAATAAGTATTGAACATGTCATCTTTTTTTCTGGGAATAATACTTCTAAAGAGCCTTTGACATGGAATTGAACCAGATTTAGGTAAAAACCCAAACAATACAAACATAAGAGTAAAACTAAACAAAAATAATCTGAAAAATGAGTTATATGTAATAAGAATGAAATGACACAGAGAAAGTGCTGAACTACTGAAACATATTTAATACTTTATATAAAAGGTGTTTTTTTTTTGGTGATAGTAGCTTATAGATGCCTCTCATATGGAGAATGAAGTCACATGCTTTGCTCAGAATTTTCACAGACTTCAACAGTGTGTAAAAATCTTGATGGTTCTGTGGCTTTCGTCTATAAAATTTGATCTTTATTTTGTATTCTCTATTGGATTCAAGTCAGGTAATTGGCTGGGCCATTCTACAGCTTGATTTTCGAGAGTTTTCTTAGCTGTGGATCATTGTCTTGTTGAAATGTCCACCCTGGTTTTATCTTCATCATGCTACTAATGTGGATGTTGGACTGAAGCAACTAATATTCATTTACAATGACACAGGGCAGAAGGTTGCTGAATAATAATTAGATTTGTTTTCTTTGCATATGGATTTCTTCGGTTGTTACCAACATCCGTGGAAAATTTCACATTAACAGCAACCTTTCAAAATATGTTTTCTGAGAAAAATGGTGACATGTTTCATACTTATTTGCCCGTTGTATCTACTGCTGCTCTAAAATATTATAGCAAAAAAATAATAAATTGATTTTTAATTATTTATATTTTGGATGTTTTTGTCTTTATTTTGATAGTAGAGTAATGACAGGAAGCAAAGAAAAGGGATGGGGCCAGGAAAGATCAATGAGCTGGGATTTGAAGTCGGGACGTCTGAAGTGCAGGTGAGCTATATGTCTTCACCCTGCCCACGAGGCCATTGGCACTGACAAACAATATATAATTTTAATAATATGTCTGGAAATAGTGAATTCAGAAAAAGGGGTGCAGAACCAGTAGTTTTTCTGTAGGCAAAGTCCCTACTTTAAATGTGGATTTGATGTTCAAAAATTTGTAAATTGTACAAATTTCAAAAAAAGTTTTTCTGACTATTTTCCATATTAAGATGTATAAGGTTAAAGGCATTTTTTCAACCCTATTTTTAATTTTTAACATATATTTATGTATTTAAACTCAGCAATATTATATCATATTTTTAGGTTCAATATATTTCAGTATAGCCAGTCAATTTTACCGTTTTAGGAAACTGTTTTAATTTTTTTTTTCAATAAAGAGGTAAGTTATAAAATGTTTATTTGCAATCAATCAATCAAAAATTAAAACTGTGAATAAATCTGTCAGTTAGCGAATCAGTAATTGAATGCATTAATGAATAAAACAACTAATCAAGAAATATAAGCTAACAAGAGGGAAATGTGATCATATTTGCGAGTACCAGTTAACAGGCGTGTTGCAGCATTTTGCACCATTTGCAAACAGGCAATATCTGACCTGCCAATTCCCACATACAGTGCATTACAGTAATCTAACCGTGTGGTCATAAAAGTCTGGATTATTGTCTCATACTGTTTTTGAAGTATATATTGCTAATGATATTTTTGCTTGGGGTGAAATTTGACTCAGATTTTAAATTTGACAATCAGATTACAGCGGTAGTTAAATCTATCGTTTTTTCATTTGTGACTGTAGGCTTAATATGCTGAGATAACGAGTCCCATCGGTACCTTCAACCATTAAAAACCATAAAAACCATTACTTCTGTTTTGTTTTAAATTAAACTTAAAAAATTAAAAGCCATCCAAGCCTTCATTTTACTAAGACAATCAATGTCAAATGTCAATTGCAATGAATGACTGAATAAATGAATGAATGAATAAATGAATGAATGAATAAATTAATGAATGTATCAATCAATCAATTAATCAAACCAACCAATCCACCAAACACCCAATCAATCAATCAATCAATCAATCAGTGCACTAACCAACCAACAAATCAACCAGTCAGTTAGTTAGTTAATAAAATAAAAAATTCATCCATTAATTATGAAGTAATAAATAAATTAATCAGTCAATCAAAATTGAGTTTGGAAGCAATTGATAAAGTAAAAAAAAAAAGTCAAAAACAAATGTGCAGTAAAGGTAACAGTCAAAGCCTAAAATAATCCTTTCTCAATTTTAGAAAGTTGAAAAATGCTTCGCAAACATCTTGCTGCTAAATCTGTATGTATTATAATACCCACAGAGTAACAGACATGAGCATTGGTGTCAGTGACAGGAGAGAAATGGCGGACAGCAGAAAGAGGGCAGCGAGAGGAGCAGCTCATGGCAGCTCTGATGGATGGGGCTTGTTAGGAGGCCCAACTGTTAGCTAAGTGACAATGACAGCTGGAAAAGGCCCCCATTACCACTTTTAAAATGTGGCTAAAATCCCCATCAACCCGCAGAAGCAGATGTCAATAACCCAGGGCGAGAGTTCTGTCAGCGGTGACGACAGTTGCATGAGGCGACACATTTTCATCAGACTGACGGAGCCACAATCCAGACACTAATGTTTACAGTCAGGATGTCAGAAACATCAGAAAGCACTTAGCACACAAGAGGTTGTGCCAGACCCTTATAGATTTGTACAATAATTGCTTTGCATGTAGAACAAGGCTGAAGAGAAGTGTTCAGCTCAGCTTGTACGCTTGAGTTCTACACACCTCAAGACATGAGATCCATTAGTACAGTAACCAGTGTTACTCACACTGGAAATATCCACCACACACAGTAGAAAAGTTTTGACACTATTTAACCGTTTTCTCTGAGTGGTACGGTACGGTTCTGTACGCTCTTATGGCCGTTTCCACTGTCAAAAGGCGTACCAAACCATACCGTACCACTTTTTTGGCATCCTTTCGAAAGGGTACCAAAAGGTGGAGCTACACACGCAGCTAAACGCTGATTGGTTACAGAGATACATCACAAGCTCGTGGAGCTAGCCAGAATGAAAACAAAGGAACCGCCATGTTTTAAATACACAGCCGAGACATTCATTCATTCATTCATTTTCTTTTCGGCTTAGTCCCTTTATTAATTTGGGGTTGATGAACCGCCAACTTATCCAGTATATGTTCTACATAGCGGATGCCCTTCCAGCTGCAACCCATCTCTGGGAAACATCCGTACACACTCATTCACACTCATACACTACGGACAATTTAGCCTACCCAATTCACCTGTACCTCATGTGTTTGGACTGTGGGGAAAACCGGAGCACCCAGAGGAAACCCACGCGAACGCAGGCAGAACATGCAAACTCCACACAGAAACGCCAACTGACCCAGCCGATGCTCGAACCAGCGACCTTCTTGCTGTGAGGCGACAGCACTACCTACTGTGCCACTGCGTTGCCACAGCTGAGACATTACATCATAATACTATATGCATATAATAATGAGCCATTGTCAACCCGAGCTCAAACAAACCTTGTTGTTGCTTGATGAACAGCCACAAAGCCAAGAAAAACTAAATCTGCCATGTCCTGTTGTTCCAGGGAGCTCGCAATCGCGTCTATATTTGATATAGCGAACTTCTTGAGCTGATTATAATAACGTGTGTGTGATTATTGAAGTGTCTCCAACATTTGATCCTTTCAGAAAAGAAAAGTACAAGCGCGAGAGTGAAGCACGAATAAACAAAGGAGAAGCCCGACAAAACACAGGAGCAAATTGTTTCAGCAACCTGAATTATGAACAAACTGCCAGGTTTATCACTGACTTTTTGACTATTATGAACACAGAATGACAGAATTACTCTCCAACAGAGCTTACATGTACAGGTGAAGATTACAGACACAGATGAGAGCTTTGCACTGACTGTGGGCTATATGTTGCAAGTTTTTGAACTCAAATAAGAACTAAATGTATGTTGTGTGTAGTTTTCCTTTAATTGGTAACATAACAGAGACTGTAAGGGTCTGTATGTGTTCATATTTGTTGCATTTATTATATTTATTTTATATAATTGCAGACGTTACAGTAGGCTATTTTGCACTGTCATTTATCTGCAGTTATAATCAAATTATGTTCATAGAAAAGTTAGTAATGAACATTTAAACAAGTATTTATATGTATAAAGCATCTGTTTGGTGAGAAGTGCTTCTCATATGATATGTGAACGACTCAGTATATACAGTATAGCTTTACTGTAGACATTTATTCGAGCGAGAATGACGTCGACAGAAACTTTCTGTCGTACACCACGCCCACCAAAAGGGTACCCTTGGTAGTGGAAATGCAAGTCTGATAAAGGTGACCCATACCGCCCCTTACTGTACCAGTCAGTGGAAACTGGCCATAAGTATCATCATTATATATCTGTTAATGTACAAAATTATGTTAATAAAACTATGGGGAACATAGGGCCCAGACAACTTAGAACACTTTTTACTGAACCCAACATGAATAATTGTCTTTTATTCTGTCCTGTTGATAAAATTACTTTATATTTTATCGACAGGACAGAATAAAAGACAGTTTTTTCATGTTGGGTTCAATAAAAAGTGTTCTAAGTTCTCTGGGCCCTATGTTCCCCATATGCAACATTTATTTATTGCTTACTTATCAGGGGTTGCCACAGCAGAATGAACTGCCAACTATTCCAGCATATGTTTTACACAGCGGATGCCCTTCCAGCCACAACCCAGTACTGGGGAACACCCCTACACACTCATTCACTATGGCCAATTTAGTTCATCCAATTCACTTATACCACGTCTTTGGGTTGTGGGGGAAATGCCAACTGGCCCAACCGGGACTTGAACCTCTGACCTTCTTGCTGTAAGGCAACAGTGCTAACCACTGAGCTGCCCCATATGCAACATAATAAATTTAAATAAGGTCTCATGATCCTTTGTTTCCTATGTTGTTAAACACATTGTAACTTGGAAAAATGCTACCATGTATGTGTTCATGGGGAAGAGCTGTGGGAATTATCTCAAATTGTTTGCCAGGCTTAAGATTACATTTCATATTTGGAATCACCAATTAAAACTTGACAACTGTCAGTTAAATTTTGTTTTGTTTGAATCAAACAGAAAACTGCATTTTTAAAGGATGCCCATTATAATGAACGTGCACACCCCACGGGAATAAATTGTGGTTAAAAAATGGTTGTTTCTGAAGGACATGTTCAAATGTCACTCTGTCAATCAAACTTTTTAACTACCATGAGAACCAATAACTTATTTTACACTGCAGTGCCTGGACCATCTAATATGTGCGGTACTGTAAGAATTACCTCATAAGTTAATTCAAATTAAACTTTGGGAATTCGAATCAGAAGATTCGAACGACTGGCTCACAGTTAGGAATAGGTTAACTATATCATCTATTGGTGCACCCTAATAGAAGTAAGCAGCGTAACTATATCTTCTATCTATATAGTTGTCACGATCACCAGCGATCATACTCCCAGGTCGCTGGTTCTCTCACACATGGACTACAAATCCGCCATTCATGGACTACATATTCACACATGCACTCTGTTCACACACACGCTTCCCCATTTCCATTGATTAGACTCCCACAGCTGTTGCAACTTCTGGACTGATTACACACACTATTTATACATCACACTCACTCCCTGCCTTGGCCGAGTCTTGTTTACTGTATAGTGACTTTACAACGCGTTTCCTTTGTCTTGTCTCACCGTGTATTTACCCTAGCCTTGTCTACTGATTTATCCTTGTCTGCCACCTGCCTTCCGACCTCTCGCCTGTGACTGTTTACGATTCTGGACTGCCTATATACATCTGTTTGCACCTGTGTTGACCATTGCTTCTCCGACAACGAATAAACCTGCACGTGGATCCTAACCTCAGTTGTCTCTGTCACTCCTCGTGTTACAATAGTAAATCTATGTTATATTATTACGTGGCCAACAATATTAATATAAAACAGGATTTCACTATTTACACGAGCGAGGTAGCAAAACCATATAGCTTAAGCTGTAACTTAGAAACACATAAAACACCAACAAAGATCTTAAAATGAAACACAAGTTTATTAAGCTACACACACAGCAAGCTACTCTACGTAAAACAGAGAAACATACAGATACAAACAAAAAAATTCTGGGTTGACTAAATGAATGAAAACGAGCAACTAAGAGTCCCCAAAAGTCTCACACTTGCTAAGTTCTTAGCATTTCAACCTGATTAAACCACTCAGCAGTGAATCTGACTAAGGTTTACTGTTTAAACTTAATTAACACCAGCTTCAGCAAGAAATGGAAAATTGGTTTGTGTCCACTTGCGATTTGATGACCAGTCTCACTCGTCAGCTGGTTGAGGGAAACTCCGGCGAAGCCGATTGGTTGTGGTGCCTTAATGTGATTGGGATGTCCTTTGTTGCGGAAAGGGTTTTGCTTCATCCAGTGAAACGAGAGGCTTGTTGTCCCGTGTACAGAGAATTTGACGTCAGCAACGCGGGAAGTTTGTTGAACAGGAATCCTACTGTGACTGCTGCTCAGCAGAATTACGAAATTTAGGAAGTCAAAGTTCAGAGAAATTGAATGACTGACCAGTTATTAACTGGGGTGACAACACATCCCTTTTTGTCAAGGGAGAGAAGAATGTGTATTTGAATTAAGCTTTTGGGCAATACTTACTTAAGAAGGAGAGGATGAGGCGCCATGATGCTTCAGAACTGCTGCTTGTTAACTCCACCAGAAACATGGTTGAGTTCCTACAACACAATATTATTCTCTGAATAAGGCCTGTCCATTCACACTTTTCATTTAAGGTAATTATTAATTTATTACTGATGACAAATCTCCTTGAAAAATTACAGCGGTTCCTTTGTTTACAAGTTTGTGGGCGTAGTTACTGTCATGTGATTTGCGTTTGAATGGCAGGAATCCATTTAAAAAAAGAGGTCAAACTGTACCTCATAATTGTTCCAGACAAATTACAAAACCATGTTCGTTATAAACTGATTTGATCTGATTTGTTTAGGTGGCATGGTGGCTCAGTGGTTAGCACTGTCTCCTCACAGCAAAAAGGTCACTGGTTCGAGTCCCAACTAAGCCAGTTGGCATTTCTGTGTGGAGTTTGCATGTTCTCCAGGTGTTCCGGTTACCCCACAGTCCAAAGACATGTGGTATAGGTGAATTGAATGAACTAAATTGTCTGTATTGTATGAGTGTGTGAATGTAAGAGTGCATTGGTTTCTCCTAGTATTGGGTTGCAGCTGAAAGGGCCTCTACTGTCTAAAACATATGCTGCAATAGTTCGCAATTCATTCCTCTGTGGCGACCCCTGAAAAATAAGGACTAAGCCGAAAGAAAATAAATGTTGTTTGTTTAAATTTTGCAGAAATAATTTTTTTTTCAGTGTTGGGGAAATTGACAATGCCATCAATCCAGAGAAGCACTGGTAGAGCATGGATGTGTAGCTAGAGGATCCATCCATACAGCTGCCTACCGAGAGGGAGCCAGTGAGAGAGAGGTCCAAGAACCTGAGGGTAAGTCTGAAAGAGCTCCAGCATTTCTCTGTAGAGAGAGGAACACCTTCACCCTGTTCTCGATGAACAACCATCTCTACAGCTCTCTACCAATATATGGTAGAGGGGCCAGACGGATGCCTCTTTGTTAAAAATAGCTGTGCAATGACGGCCCTCATCCAACCCGACAGAGATTAAGAATTACTGCAAAGAGAAATAGGGGAAAATGCCCAAAATAGGCATGCCAAGCTTACTGTTAATGAGGCTACAATTAGTGCTAAAGGAGTTTCAACAAAGTTTTGAGCAGAAGTTAATAATTATGTACATGTGATTTTTAAAAGAAATGTTCCAAGACTTCAATCAGTTGTCATTTTGGGGTTTTGTTAGTTGATGTTTCAGAAAAAAATTTATAATTTTATCCATTTTGCAATAAGGCTACAAAAAAATTGAAGTGCTATGAATATTTTCTAGAGGCACTGTAGATTGCTGTCTGCTCCACATGCTTTCGAAATGCTGAACCCTTGGAGCACAGTTTTTTACAATACTGTATGTGTTCATCATCTGCCAGAAACATCTGGGGAGAGGCAACCCTGGACACACATAACCTTATAAACATGGGATCTATAGGATCTGGGGAATTTGAGATCCTGGAACTATGCAATATCTTCCCTCACAACAAGCTCAGTTCAGTTATATTATGACAAGACCATGACCATGATGAACCTTCCATCCTTCAAATCAATCCCAGCTTACAGGCCATAGTGAAGCACCATTCTTTCCACCATCTGACAATCACCCCTACTCAGTCAAAACAACCAGTCCGCTCTGGTCTGAGATTTTGCCCAAAGATGATGCTTTTTAAAGACCTGCCACACAACAGGCCTACAAGTTCTCAATCCAGCCTTTCTCAGCCTGTTTTTGAATAGCATTGATTGATTATGTGCTTCTGGTGGCTGTTGTTGTCTATTTGAACATGTCTTGCAGCTATGCTATTCAGATGTACTGTGCATGTACTGTACAAGTGCCCTTCCTAGCTCTTTGCCAGACTACTGTTTTAAGAGTCTCGCATTATGCATAGCACATATGTAGTCCTCATGCCTCTATGCAATCCTGCCAAAGGCACATTCAAATAGATTAGCAGGGACCCTGGGTAACTTTGTGTTTGGTTTTATTACGAGCAGAGGAAATTATGACCTAGACAGAAAGCCTAATATTTAAGAATCACCCTTCATTAGAATTAGCATGCATTTGTTGACTTTTAACTTTGGGGAGTTGCTGTTTATCTTACACATCATTAGGAAAGGCATAATTCCAATCCACTTTAGCTTAAAATTTAGATTCTCTTAGAGTGTTACTTTTGGGAAATCATCCACATAAATATCCCTTGATATATAGCAATATATGTTACCATGGCGATTATTATCATTAGTTGTAATATCTAAGAACATCTTAAGATCTTAACTGGGACAAAACGTATGATCAATACCTGTATTTGTGATCATAAGAATATAGTAAAATCGTTATTGCCATAGACTGAATAATATATCACTGATTCTTAAGGCCTGGGACAAAAACATATTCAGCAATTACTGCTATAAGCTTTAAAATGAAAATGTGCATACATTAAATATGATTTGTTATGTTATTACAAGTATTATATGTGTAAATGATATCATATTAATGATAGTATGTATTTAACATGCTTAGAATGCATTTTACCTTAGCTTATATCAGCCATATGGAGGTTGATATTGATAGCTGCCCCTTAAAAAACACAAAATATAACTATAAGCATTTGAAAATAATGTGTAAGAGCAATTGATATGAAAATTCATGTTTTCATTGCCACTGTCAAATGCATCATCTCTGTCAGCATTCTTAACCATTGTCAGATAACTTCTTTTGATGATATTTCATTTATTTGTTAATTATCAAACATGTAAAAATGGAAAAAAAGACTTAACACACAAAATGTCTTTTTAATACTTTTATCATGAGCTCAGAGCTAAGACCATATCCCCTCTCTATATTTGTGATGATTATAAGAATACTTCTTACAGGTGAATTAGACATGGATCCACTGTTGCCCACCCTGAGCATCGTTGACACCAGTGTGCCACAGGACAGACAACAGTGCTTTCTTAAAGCATCGAAGGACGCCAAGACCTTGGCCTCTCGCAACAGGTGCTTCGAGCGGAACACTAGCCAGGACAAAAAAACTGCTTGTGAGGAAGGTAATATCTTATTTGTGTGTTTCTGTCATATGCGTACACTGCAGACTGTTGTTTGCATTAATGTTATTTTTATGTCTTAGCTAAAAAAAGATGCCAGCACATTACTTGTGCGCCATCTGAGGTCCAGTATCTCGGCCAGCTCATTCTAAACTTTGGCAAATACAATGGCCAAAGTTTTAAATGGCTGGTGGAGAACGACGTTGGCTACATTAAATAGTAAGTATGTTGCTACACATTTGCATAAGCTGTTTTTACACAAATTAATTATCTTTTTGAAATTTCAGTGTGCTGGATATACACATCAAGGAGCGTCGCCATCAAGGAAGAAAAGAGGGCCCAGGTGAGTATATAAAGGATCTTCTGTTACAGTATGTGCAACTGTTTCCACAGGTTTCCTGCCACCTCGAGGTCAACGTCGACAGGGCCATCTACGGTCAGGGCCGCTTCAGATCCTTCACGTTCCTGGAGATGTGGCAGTGGTACAGCCTGCACAAGACCCTGCAGGCTGATCCACAAGCTGGCAGCGCCCAAGAAAAGAAGATGGCACAGGAGGCGTTCTGCTCTGTGCGGCAGTGGCTGACGATGAAGGAGGAGGACATCAGCGTCAAGACACTGAAGCGGTTCCGGCAGTACATTCTCAACAAAGAGGTAGGCTTTATTTATTTCTTTTAAATGTGACTTTATCAAAAAAATATATATCATGCTGGCAACATTTCATGCAAACTACAACCTGTAACTCACAGAAACCCCCAGAAGACAGGCCTCTTCCTGCAGTGGCGGCCAGCTCCAGCTCGTCGGGATCTAGAGGTGATGGTGGATGGGCGGATGATGCGCTACTGGTGGAAGCCCTCAGTGCTTTTGAAGCACAAGGTGTATATCCCTTTAATTATTGTCTTTAATTGTTCATGTACAATAGCATAAATCTTTTATTAATAAATAAATCAATGACACACAAAATCAAAACACTGAGCTGATGAGATTGTCTTCTTGCTGATTTGACACTGACTTTTGCCCATCTTGTGTTTTTTTGTCTTTCTTTAGCAGTGGAGGACAAAGGCGGTCTGCTGAAGAAACCATTCAGCTCCTCTGAAAGACAAGGTATATCACATAATGAATGTCACTTATTAACATTTATTCATACTGTTATAGCATGAACTACAGTTGAGGGCCCTCCTGTGAAATATTTATTTAAGGTAATGGAGCAAGGACATGTTCACAGTACTTAAGATAGTATATTATCTTCTGAAGAAAGTTTTATTTGTTTTATTATTTATGTTTTTCTATTGGCTACAGAACAAACAGTGTTAACCTAGTTAAGCCTTTACTTTCTCAGGCTGAATTTCAATTCAATTCAATTCAATTCAATTCAATTCACCTTTCAATTCAATTCAATTCACCTTTATTTGTATAGCGCTTATACAATGTAGATTGTGTCAAAGCAGCTTCACATAAAAGGTCACAGTAAATAGGAACAGTGTAGTTAAGTTTGTAGTGTTTAAGTTCAGTTCAGTTTAGCTCAGTTCAGTGTGGTTTAATAATCACTACTGAGAGTCCAAATATTGAAGAGCAAATCCAACGATGCGCAGCTCTACAGATCCTGAACCATGCAAGCCAGTGGCGACAGCGGAGAGGGAAAAAAAACTTCACTAAAGGCGGAAGTGAAGAAAAAAAACCTTGAGAGAAACCAGGCTCAGTTGGGCACGACCATTTTAATTTCTCCGCTGGCCAAACGTCTTGTGCAGAGCTGCAGTCTCAGTGGCGGAGGCTGGAAGCTGGCCTCAGCGAAGACTCGTCTGTCTCTGGAGCGTCATAGGAAACAGTCTCATGTTCTCCACTCTTCCATGACCATCGCAGTAGTTGTTCAGGATTCGGCCAGGTCCAGGATATGGAAACCTTGGGATCATCTCGTCGTTGGTCTTGGATCGAATCAGTGACTCTGCATAGTCTAAGGGCCTCAGGAAGAGTATCCCCAGGTGGAAATGGAGAATAAAGAAAATAATTAGCGTAGCTGATGTTCACAGTGTATATCAGCAAGATGCATAACCTGTGTGGAAGCCCCCTAAGTGGTGCACTAAGTGTATGCTTTACTGAACAGATAGGTCTTTAATCTAGTTTTGAATTGGGAGAGTGTGTCTGAGCCTCGGACATTATCAGGAAGGCTATTCCAGAGTTTAGGAGCTATAAATGAGAAGGCTCGACCTCCTTTACTCGACTTTGCTATTCTAGGTACTACCAGAAGTCCTGAGTTTTGAGATCTTAAAATATGGTAACACTTCAGTATAATAGTCCTTTAGTTAATCAATTTACTAACACTAAGTGTCGCCAATCTTGTGCAGCATTTATTAATTACAGTTCAACATTAATGCATTATTATTTGCATTAATGCAACATTAATGTTGACATTACTTAATGCACAGTGTATTAATGAACTAACGTTATTTAACTTAAATAACATGAAATCGTTAACAAAGATAAATTAATACTGTAATTAATGTATTAAATTTCTTGTTCATGTTAGTAAATGCATTAACTAATATTAACTAATGAGCTATTACTCTAAAGTGTTACCCTAAAGGGTGACACTTTACAATAAGTTTGTATTAGTTAATGTCAAAGCATTTACCACCATAAACAAGCAATGAACAATACACTTAATACAGTATTTGTTCGTGTTACAGTCATCCATCCCAACTCACAGTCCAGCAACTAAGCATTAAATATTATATTAAAAAAGCATTAGTACATGTTTAACTATGATTAAAAAATGTACAAGCATTGTTCATAATTAGTACATGTTAGTAAATACATTATCTAATGAAACCTTATTGTAAAGTGTGACCCAATATTATATACTGTCATCATGGCAAAGATAAATTATGAGAAATCAGTTATTAGAACTATTATGTTTAGAAATGTGCCTGAACAAGTCCTCTCTCCATTACACATAAATTGTGAAAAATAAACTCAAATTTAACAGGGGGGCTTATAATTCCGGCTTGCACTGTATGCATTAATAAATAAAAGTCGTCACACTAAGACACTGTGTTCTGATAATCACAACTGTGCTCATTTAGGAGCCGGGGAAGCAAAGAGAAGAAAACGTTCCTGTGAAGATCTTTCACAGAAGCTCCACTCAGACTCTCCACTGTCTGCTGTAAGTTCATCGTTTGTACATCACAATTAGGTGGTGCATATACTCCTGAATACAGTTTTGTGAGCAAAGATGGGGAGGCTGTGCAAAACGTATGATTATGTCAATGAAAAAGGTTTTACCTATTATACTTACTTTGTTGAAGGCTCCTGTGTCAACTTCTTTATTGGAGGCTCCTGCATCAGCCTCATCAGTTCCTGTCTTTTCTTCTTCATCGGCTCCTGCATCAGCCTCATCAGTTCCTGCCTCGGCTTCTTCATCGGCTCCTGTATTAGCCTCATCAGTTCCTCTCTTTTCTTCTTCATCGGCTCCTGCATCAGCCTCGTCAGTTCCTGCCTTGGCTTCTTCATCTGCTCCTGTATCAGCCTCATCAGTTCCTGCCTCGGCTTCTTCATCGGCTCCTGCATCAGCCTTGTCAGTTCCTGCCTCGGCTTGTTCATCGGCTCCTGCATCAGCCTCGTCAGTTCCTGCCTTGGCTTCTTCATCGGCTCCTGCATCAGCCTTGTCAGTTCCTGCCTCGGCTTCTTCATCGGCTCCTGCATCAGCTTCTGTGTCAGCTTCTGACGTTCAACCTAGAAGGTCATCTGGTGGGTCAACACACAGTGACCCAGCACATTCTGAGGTAACTGTCAAAGAACTCTGTGGTTGTGAAGATAAGAAAAATGTATACTTTAATACTAAAACTTTAATTGATTTTAACACAGTTTTGTCTCGGTTATTCTAATTACCAGGTGTCATTTGAGGGTTGGCACAAGATGTGGGAGTTTGGTCTTCATGGGCTGCCCAGTGGAGACATACTGTGGCTTAAGGAGGATGCTGAAAGGGGACTCTTTCAGAGGGCCATGTCTTATAAAGACAAACATGGAAACAGAAAGTGGAGGAAAGTCCTGAAGAATGACCGGATGTGGTTTCACCCTCCAGAATTTCCTGTAGTGGTGGAAGGAAAAGTCCCCTCAGCAGACTCCTTTTTTCGCAGCTCGTTTTTTTTCTGGAGACCAGTCGGTGTGTGGCGTTACAGTCTTCGGTGCCCAAGGTCTGACTGCCCAGCACGCACCAATCAGAAGGCTTTCCTCTACCGTTGTGGGTATTCATCCACGGTAAGACAGATCTACCACATGTCTGGCTGGTACTCCATGCTGACTGAGGTCCTGGCATGCAACGCCTGTAGAAAGGCTGCAAAGGAGTCGGAAGAGCATACTATTGGTCGTTTCCTGTCATGGGATCAGTGCATCCTTAACCAGCTCAGTCCAGCTCACAGAGCGGTGTTTCCTGCTGTCTTGACGCTACGGTGAGTCTCTAGCAGAATACAAATCATTGTGAAATTATGCAGAGTCCTAAAAAAAGTTAAGCTTTACCATCATCTAATGATTGTGTTGCTCCTATGATTCTAGGCATGGCGTGGACAAGCAGGTGATCCGCCTGATGAGGGAAAACAAACAGATACTATAGAAGTCAATGGTTACAGGTTTCTGACATTTTTCTAAATATCTTGTTTAGTGTTTAAAAGAAACCCATAATGGTTTGAAATCATTAAAAGGATCAGCAAATGATTAAAGAAATATTATTATTATTATTTTTAAATTCCTAACCTTTTGAGCATTTAATCAAAGATTAAGTAGCAAAGTGTCCGTTTTCTCTGCTTTTAGGGAGTTTGTGTCAGCAGTTCCAGCGACCACCAGCACGGAGAGAGCCGCCATCTGCCAGACTGATGAGAAAGGCGTTTCTTATTTCAGAGGCAGATAACATCGAGGACTACCGTACTCAGATTATGTCCACATTTGGCAAAGTCCTAAAGTACGACTCCACCAAGAAGGTAAATTTAACACAATGGAAAATAAGTCAGTTTGTAAACGTATTGCAAAACCTTTTTACTGTTGTTCTTTCAGGAAATCCTTTATCAGAGAGATTTTATCCTTAAAATATTATTGTCCACATTTGCATCATGGGACATTTTAATTATTAACGACAATTGATGAGTAAAGTATTATTAATTGTTTAATAATAAATAATTATCAATAAATTAATATCTAATATGGGTTACTAGTGCTTTAAAATCGTGTTTGTCACCATCACACGCACCTAATTATTATTCATACTTACCTACGTCTTCGTGTGTCGTTTTCTTCACTTCGGGTTTCCTCTTGCATGCTCTGCATCCGAAATCTAATGAGCTGTATTGCAAAAACACATTATTAATTCATATCTGAATATTAGTGACTCTTACTTTCTTGATCTGGTGCAGAAAAAAAAAAAACTACAAAATACAAATGTTTGAATCTATTTGTGTTGCATTTGTTATCAGATCTGCAAGAAACTCTCCGGCGATGGAAAAGGCACTGCAGAGTGGTGTACCAATGTGGCCAACGAGCAGGGGCAGATCCTTATATCTGTTCTCACCTGTGAGGAGTCATTGGAGAAGATGAGGCCGATGGCTGAAGGCCTCATGGAGAGGTACAGGAGAGCTGATGAGGCACCGCCCGAGCTCATGTATGTGGATCATGGCTGCTGTCGCATCCACGCCGTGTCCTCGGTTGAGCAGCTCTTCAGTGACTGGACGGACAGGGGTATGCTGGTACGGCTGGACATCTTTCATTGGATCCATCGATTCGATGCAGCTCTTCGGACAGATCATCATCCAAAGTATGCCCTGTTCAAGTCTGCCCTCTCTGCTGCCGTCTTTGCCTACAACAAAGACGACATGGCTCTTCTGGTACAGGCGATACGTGCCGGTCACCCAACCAACTATGCCTCCCTGGCTGACAGCCAGATCATCGAGCTGCGTGTCAGTAAATATGACCTCAGCCATTATGTCAGGAGGATCACAGTTGGTGCCCAGGAAACATGTGCGCGCGTGCAGTGCGCCATTGATCTCCTGAAGGGAGCCGCAGGGATGGATGAGAACCAGGTGCATCTGTTTAAGGACTCTGCAGCCATCGACCACGTCTGGGAGAACCAGCAGAAGCACCTTGAATGCATCCAGGATCCACCAGGGAGGAACATGTACACCATCACCAAGTATGTGACCCGTAACGGTGTTCGTCTTGCGCGGTACAGTACGGTGAGAGGAAGCAACAGTCTGGAGGGCTTTCATTCCTTTCTGCCTGACATGATCCCGGGACCCCACTGTGCTGCCGTCCCGTTTCAAGTCTATCTGCTGGCTGGCATCGCAAGCTGGAACTTTAACAGGGAGTCAGCCAGCGTCCAAGGGCGGAAAGGGAGGAAACATATGGTGTACATGTCTCCTCTGGTCCATCGCCTAAACCAAAGGTGCCAGGAGCTGTTTGGGGAGGTGGAGGAGGCAAACTACAGGCCTCCAGTTCCTGCTGGTGATGAGCGCATTGGTCTGGAGTACCTGTTTTCCCAGTCCTCAGAGCCCTTCAGTGCCCCTGATCATTACGCTCAGACTAGAGAGACACTTCAGGCAGATGAGGATGAGGATGAAGATGTTCCTGCTGGGGTGGCAGAGGAAGAGGAAGAGGATGATGTGGGCTACTCCTCAGACCACGAGAGGGACAGCCTGACTCCTCTGAGGAACCGTCTGTGCCTCACCGATCAGGCAGTGGCTGCTGAATTTGACCCCTGTGTGGAGGACGTGTGCGGTCCCAATCATCTGCCTGGGTACCAGCACGTAGAGGATCTGTGTAAAGTCCTTGTTGAGATCGCCCTGGAGGAAGGAAAACTTGCCTTAAATGAGTCGACCAGGCAAAAGGTCATCAGCGCCTGGAACAAGCTTGACCTCCATGACCGCAGCATCCAACAATTCGACAGCCTCTACTCTGCACGCTGGGGCAATGCTCTGTTTGGCCGCACCAGTGGAGATCCGACTGAGGCGTCCCTGGTGCAGAAGCTCAAGTTCAGCAAGCGTTACTCAGCCGCACACTTGGTGGACTCCAGAAAGAACCGGCTGATGTACTGCCTGGTCAAACAGCTGTGGCTTCATCCTGGTGTTGGAGGAAAAGCTAAAGGGTCACCGCTGAAGCAGCATATCACTAAACTGTACCAGCGTGTGCAGCAGAGAGTGACGGTGGACGATGATCAGCTCAGCAAACTCGGGATTCCCATCCTGAAAATAAATTCAAAGTGCGTGAGCGAGTTCATCAGGAGGCAGGAGGCGCTGTCAGCCACAAACGTCACTGACCAGGGTCTGTCTGTCCTCCGTCGTCACCAGAGCGTCTCCAGCACCAGCCAGCCCCCTGCTGAGGAGCTTCCAGAGGAAAGACCCCATACCAGCCGGCCTGCAGTGCAGTATCAGATCACCACTTCTCTGGCCGGCACCCGAAAGTTAAAGCAAAGGCAAATCTTACCTGTCCCTCCCTCTGCTCTTGCTCAACCAGTTCCTGCGCCGGCCCATTCGATGTCCGCAGTACTCTGGCACACACACACTCCGCTGACTGCACCTCCTGCTGTTTCCTTGCCGCAGGCATCCACTCTGCCACTGTTGCCCTCAAGATCAACAATCTACAAGAGGAAAAAGGCAGGACTCAGTGGCTCTGGACATCCAACCTCAGTGAAGGTTTACATCTGTGCTCTGTGTGGCCAACCAACTCAAGGTCACAAGAAATACAGAAAGAAGAGCTACTGTGAGAGCTCCAAAGCCTCCACGTCCACAAACCTTGCTGGGCAGACGTTTGACTGTTTTGAAGACTTTAAAAGGGCTGTGGACGTTCTCTTGGGCTCTCAGTCTCAGGCCTCCGAGTCTGTCTAACTGGACCTCTATCCATATTGCGGCTCATAGTTTTTGACTTGTAACAGTGTTATTGTTGCAAAAATGTATATGTTATAATAACAGTTGGTTGTTTGAAAGTTTACAGTGTTTTACACTAATTTGTTGATTGTTGTAGAAACAAATGTTATATTAACATTTGATTGTTTAAGTTTACAGTGTTTTACACTAATTTGTTGATTGTTGTAGAAACAAATGTTATATTAACATTTGATTGTTTAAGTTTACAGTGTTTTACACTAATTTGTTGATTGTTGTAGAAACAAATGTTATATTAACATTTGACTGTTTAAGTTTACAGTGTTTTACACTAATTTGTTGATTGTTGTAGAAACAAATGTTATATTAACATTTGACTGTTTAAGTTTACAGTGTTTTACACTAATTTGTTGATTGTTGTAACACTGTTTTGTTCCAGAAATGTATGTTATGTTAACAGTTTATTGTTTTACAGTTTACAGTATTTCTTTAATTGTTTTCTTGTTTTTATTTATTTATTTATGTTTATTAAGTATATATTATCATAATGTTATTTAAAGTACTTTAATATAATTATTTTATTTAATTATTTATTCATTATAAAATTTTTGTAATAAAAAAAAATATATATATATATAATTATGTTATTTAAAGTACTTTAATTATTATTTTGTGATAACTAATGTTGCTTTATATACTTTAATTGTTAGCTTTGTTTTTTTTTAAGAGGATTTATTTATTTATTTATTTTTTTATATCTAAATGCTTGACCTGGCAGTATTTTTTTATGTATACAAATATATTCTTAGATCTATAACTGCTATCAGTAATATTAAAACTAATGATTCTAATAGTAATGTGTTTTTTATTATGTACTAAGTATATCTATTGTATACATTTTTATGTCAGGCAGATTTAACAATATGTTTAGAACTTTTCTTTTTCACTTTTAATAAATTTGGATAATAAAATACAATCTCGTGTTTCTTTTTGTATGTGTTGGATGGACTTCATTGGTTTTTAAAAATAGCCTAAATCTTCTGATTTTGAATTTAATTTAGAATCATTATCTGAGTCTATGACAATAATATGCAGTCCATTTTAATAGTAACCTCTGGTACAGGCGCTTTGAAAAGTCTATTGCTCCTCTGTGTTTTTCCAAGTCCAGTTCTGGAGTCGATGACAGCTTATCCTGTTGCCGTCAGATGGGATGCCAGTGGAGTCATCCTTAAACCACACTCCAACATCAAGCTCCACCTGCAACACACAAATACAAAAACTGTACATTATTCAAATATCCTATGACATTACACTGTTGTAATTTGTTACAAAGTAGTTAGTTACTATAATTAAAATACTTACCCAGTAACAAAGTAAGGGATTATTATTCATTTTATGTAATTGTATTACTGCTATTAGAAATATGATTGTATATCTGTATAATATAATATAATAGAACAGAAGCTAAATATTTGCATTTTTTTTGTTATACAAACAAATTTAAGAATAATTCTACTAAACATTATGCATTTATAAAAAAGTTTGACCTTTAATTACTACTATTAATTATATTACATATGAATATTTTATTTATAGAACTGATATTACATGAATTAATTTATATATTCCATCTGTTGAGGTTTATGGGGATTTTGAGTGAACCATTAAAAGTTATTTAATTTAAAAAGCACAGCGCTCAAACGTCATGGCTTGAAGAACAACGCGGGATCTACAAACGTTCCGGAAGAGAACTTCACGAACAAAAGCGGAAGCGTTGACTAAACAACCTCCCGCTGCAACCAGCTTACATCCCTGAGACAGGAAACCACAGGTGGCTGACTGTGAAGATGTCTCTGGTTGCCGGACAATAGCCACCGGGGGCTCTCTTAACGCGTGTTCCTTGACTGGAAAACTGAACGAGAAAAGAGCAGCGCTGCCCCTGCCATGTCTGGAACTACCGCATGAACTCTATCTTGAACCTCTGTGCTCAGAGGAGAGCGCGAACGCAGCCCCCCACTACCAGAAATTATGCAATCGAGATTCCCACTTTTGGGGAATTCGGGGGTCAGCATGACCGGAGTGCAATGGCCTGGGTGAACCACCTTTCTGATCATGGTATCTCCCCTGCCAGGTAAGTATGAGTTGCTGGACGGAGCAAATGGCGCAGCCGTTTTCTATCGGCCATCTTTCCTGACGGTGATGCCCAGCCACCGAGCATGGGGAATGGGCCAGCAACCCCAGTCTCCTGACGGCGCTGTACTTGCAGCAGACGTGCCTGTGTCTGTGCCTGCAAACCACTTGCTAGTAACTGTGGCAACCGATAAAGAACATGAGCTTCCACCAAATGTTGGCTTTGTGTTTTGTCATCAGTTGGGACTGCCAATGCATGGTTTCCGTGGGACGCACTCGATTTGGGAATAGCAGACACTATAAGGGGAGGGGAGGGGAGTGTGTTTTCGGTTCGTTCTTTCTTTTCCGCTGCCTGCTTTCTTTCTCTACAGATGCCTTCTTTTTCTCTGGTTAGTTGTTGAGTTGGTCGATTTTGACAGGTCGGCCTCCTGCTTTGCTGCGGTTCGGGCCGTCTTTGCCTAGAGCTCCGTGCTTTGCACTCTTGCCTATTATATGTTCTGTTCCATTTTCTTACGTCAGACTGTCAGCACAGCGCTCAAACGACATGGCTTGAAGAACAACGCGGGATCTACAAACGTTCCGGAAGAGAACTTCACGAACAAAAGCGGAAGCGTTGACTAAACAACCTCCCGCTGCAACCAGCTTACATCCCTGAGACAGGAAACCACAGGTGGCTGACTGTGAAGATGTCTCTGGTTGCCGGACAATAGCCACCGGAGGCTCTCTTAACGCGTGTTCCTTGACTGGAAAACTGAACGAGAAAAGAGCAGCGCTGCCCCTGCCATGTCTGGAACTACCGCATGAACTCTATCTTGAACCTCTGTGCTCAGGGGAGAGCGCGAACGCAGTCCCCCACTACCAGAAATTATGCAGTCGAGATTCCCACATTTGGGGAATTCGCAGAGGTCAGCATGACCGGAGTGCAATGGCCAAGCCTCGCCCTGGGTGAACCACCTTTCTGATCATGGTATCTCCCCTGCCAGGTAAGTATGAGTTGCTGTTCTTCTTCTTCTTTTGTTTTACTGGCGGGCTGGTGTCATATGCACATGCCGCCACCTACAGTTCATATAATTATATATCTATATCTATATATATACACTATTATGCTTGCCCAATTTTCTCCATCAGGACTCAGCTGTCAGCTGGCACTGCGTGTTCAGCTCCTCCTGCTTCCAGACTTAGTCCCTCAGGGTCCTATATATATATTTATACACATACATACATATTTTATATTCTTTCGCTCAATCCTGTGTTATATAGATATTGTATTAATACCCTATACCCTAAACTATCCCTATTAACATTTATCCCTAATATATATTCTAAATTTCTATCTGTACATCCATTATTATTTAAATATTCTATTAATTCCCTTCTCTCTTGTATATATTTCCCGCAATCAAACATAACATGTTCTACGGTTTCTCTGGCTCCACAATGATCACACAAATCATTTTCTTTAACTCCCAGTATTGACATAGTTGAATTTAGTTCAGTGTGACCAAGCCTCAATCTTGTTAATATAACTTCTTCCTTTCTGTTCCTACCATATACATTTCTTTTTGTCTCTACAATTCTTTTAATTTTATATAGATGCCGTCCCTTCTTGTCTCTATCCCAGATTCCTTGCCATTCTTTCTTAATATTTTCTTTAATAATAGATTTAATTTCACCTTTTCCAAGGAGAACCCCGATATCTAACTTATTACTTTTCAATGCTTCCTTTGCCAGTTTATCAGCCATTTCATTTCCATGTATTCCTTTATGCGCAGGTATCCAGCAAAACCCTACTGTCCCTCCTTTCCTTTGTATTCGATATAAAATTGTGAATACCTCATAAATTAAATCTTCTCTGGTTGATCTGTGAGTAATTAAAGATGATAATGCTGATGCTGAATCCGAACAAATAACTACCCTCTCAGGGCATATTTCTTCCACCCATGTTAATCCTATTATCAATGCAGTTGTTTCTATTGAGTAAATTGATAACTTATCTGATAATCTTTTTGAAATGTTTATCTTAAATTTTGGAATGTATACACCTATGCCTGAAATTCCTGTGACTGGGTCTTTTGATCCATCAGTATATATTTGTAAACTTTCATAAAACCTTTCTTGTACATGATTTTTAATTTTTGGAATGATCCCGCCCATCTCTTCCCAATCCCTTAACTTTTCTATTATTTCTAGGTCAACTTCAACCTCAGGAAGTATCCATGATGGAATCTCTCCCCTTTTATAAGACATACTACACTCTATATTTGCTACTTGATACTTTTCTGCCAATTGATTTGCATTCCATCCAAATCCCCGTCCTTTTTTATTTACATACTCCCAACAATTTTCTAATGTTTCCTTAGCAATATGAGCTCCCTCATAACTTTTAATATACTTCCAATATACCATGGACAACTTTATTCTACGTAAATTTAATGGCATTTCATTTGCTTCCACCAATAACGCATTAATTGAAGTTGTTCTTACTGCACCTAAACAAATTCTAAGAGCTCTATATTGTAATTTATCTAATCTACTTAATAAAGTTGTTGAAGCTGCTCCATAAATCATACATCCATAATCCAATACAGATCTAATTATGGCTTGATATATTGTAATTAATCCCATTCTTTCTGCTCCCCATTCTTTGCCAGCTATTGCTCTCATCACATTTAAAGCCTTCCTACATTTATTTTCTATCTCATCTATATGTTTTTTCCAGTTATACCTTTTATCAAACCACATACCTAGATATTTAAATGACTCCACTCGATCTAATACATTATTATACAATGTTAGTTCTTGATTTCCCAGAATTTTCCTCTTATGAGTAAATAACATCCAACATGATTTACTTGTTGACATTTTAAAACTCCAATCCATAGTCCACTGTTCTACCTTTTTAATAGCTGTCTGCATACATGAAATAACCTTCGTAATATTACGTCCCCTCTTCCATATTGCACCATCATCTGCATATAATGCACATCCTATCCCAAATCCCACATTGTCGAATATATCGTTAATCATAATATTAAATAATACAGGGCTGATTACACTTCCCTGTGGGATACCATTTTCTGCATTATATTCAGATGATTGTTTTGATCCTACCTGTACTACAAATGTTCTTTCAAATAAAAATTGTAATAACCAGTTATACATATTACCTCTTATTCCTAATCTATCAGCTTTAATTAACAGCCCTTCTCTCCATACTGTATCATATGCTTTTTCAATATCGAAATATACTACCGCCATATACTCTTTCATACTAATAGCTTTTTCTATATCATTACTTACTTTTATTAAAGCATCCATAGTTGATCTTCCATTCCTAAACCCACATTGAAACTTACTATATATTTCCTTTTTTTCTAATTCATAAGACAATCTTCTAACTATCATTTTTTCCATTAATTTGCACAAATTTGATGTTAATGCAATTGGACGGTAACTTCCTGGCAACTGTGGATCTTTATTAGGTTTTAGTATTGGTATAACTATTGCCTGTTTCCATGCTTTTGGAATTATTCCCTCCTTCCATATTTTATTATATAACTTGAGTATTATTGTTATTACTTTATCTGATAAATGTTTAAACATTATATAGCTTAAGTTATCTTGTCCTGGTGTTGTATTAACACAATTTTGTAATGCAATTTTAATTTCTTTAATTGAAAACTCTAAATCTAGATAACAATCACTTTCACTTTTCTTATTCATTACTTCTAAATTATTTTCTAACAGATCTCTTCTGCATTTTTCATAATTCTCTCCTAATTCTATTTTATGACATTTTTCTAATGATTTCCCTAATATATTTGCCTTTTCTACATCCGTTACAGCAACTGTGTTATTATCAATTAAAGCTGGTATTTGCAATGATTTTTTGCCTTTTCCACACATATTCCTTACCATGTTCCATATTTGTCCTATAGGTGTATCTTTTCCTATAGTTGAACAAAAATTCCTCCATCCTATTTTTTTCGCGTTTTTGATTATTCTTCTTGTGTTTGCTCTTGTTTTTTTATATTCCATAAGATTGCTTACATTCATATTATTTCTTAGCTGTTTAAATAATTTATTTCTTTCCTTGATTGCCTTGTTGCATTCCTCTGTCCACCAAGGTATATTCTTAATTTTAACACCTGCTTTCCTTTGTGGAATAAATTGCATTGCTGCTCCAATTATCAAATTAGTTACTGATTCATAAAAGACTTCTACAGTTTCCTCATTTACCATATTTATATTTCTCTCACAATGATTATTAAAAGATTCCCAGTCAGCTTTTTCATACAGCCATTTTTTATATAAATAGACCTCTGATTTGCATTTATTAATTCTTATTGTGCAAATTATTGGAAAATGATCACTTCCAATATTGGTTTCTTTGATTACAAGCCAATCACATACTCCTGCCATCTCATTATTAATTATCGTTAAATCAATACATGATGTATTATTTTCTTTTATATTATATCTGGTACCTTCCCCTGTATTTAGACATACTAGTGATCTCTCTTCCATAAATTGCTCCACTATATCTCCATTATAATCTATTTTAATGCTACCCCATAATGGATTGTGCGCATTAAAATCCCCACACCACATTTCCCTTTTCCCTGTGCTTCCACCAATCTTATCTAACAATTCTTTTGAAATTTTATTACATGGATTATATATATTGTGTATCACCAATGATCCTTCTTTAAAATATACCTCTTGTAGGACTCAAATGGTCCATTGCATGTTCAAAAATTGACGGAGATCTGAGTTGAAAATTAAGAAGTTTTATTTTGAATGCAAGAAGTTAGAGAATACATGTTCTGCGCAGAAGGGATATAATGGCAAATGAGCTTCCTGTATTCAGGCTTTTATACTGTCTCTCACACACTCTCTAACCTTATATGGAGTTTGACCATTCAGCAACCAGATATTCCTCTTCCTAGTATCTATGTATCTTCTCTTAACAGTTCACCTTTTAAGGCAGATGTTTCAGAGCACGTACACACAGCTCATACATCTTGTCACTCTCCACCCAACAACAGGATGTGCTAGCATCCGTTAACATTTCTCTATACTTTGTGCACCTAATAAAGCAGCTAACCTTTAAAGGAAGAAATCCTTTATGTCTGCATTTATTAGTAAATGTTTAGCAAAATCTAACAATAAAAAAAAAATGCTATCCTTCAATCCCTCTCTTGGCCTCTGAAAAGAGGCCACACCACTTTAATAACACTTAAAAAATCTCAGAAGTCTTGGTCCAATATGTCCAGATGAGCTTGGGTCGAAAACCTCTGTGAGGAAAGACACCCAAGCGGCCCCCTAGTTGGCTTGTGGGCAGCCACCACATGTTCACCTGACACATCATATCAGACTACTAGAAAGAAAAGTACTTAAAATGTAATAATAATAAAAAAAAATAACATTCCCTACAAACCAGTGTGCTCAGGCTGGACTGGGCCGAAAACCCCTGTGGGGAAAGGCACCCAGTCGATCCCCTAATAGACGTTTGGGCAACCACAACATGTCAGCTGAGTCAATCACACTGAAATTATCTAAACTACAAACATTTCAGTTATCAAAATTTAAATCTTAACACATTTTCAAACAGCAAATTTCTCAAACATCAATATCTAAAAAACACATAGCTTGTGATGTATCAGCATCTGCAAAGAAGCACAGTTATTGGGAAAAAACAATATTTATAAGTCATATTCCTCATCCTCTTCCTCCTCATCATTATTTACAGGAGATATCAGCAGAGGCATTGTGTAAGGGGGTGGAGCTCCATCTTTCTTTTCAATTGCTGCTATTATCACCCTGTTACACAATGTTCTGATACACGGCATGCTACAGCATCCACAGGTCACTATTATGGCCACAAATGTAGCTATAGAGATCAAAATTGATGTAAACATGGTTTTATATTTTCCAAACACACCGGTCAGCCAATCATCAAATGGGTTATTTACACCAGAGTGTTCTGCCATTGTTTTGGAAAGGGTTTTTAACCCTTCTAAAGCCCTCATTACTGATCCGTCTGGGCAGTATTATTTGTAATAAAAGTGCAGCAAAAAATATTGGAACATGGCACCCCTTTTCCGCCAATAGCATGTCTAGTGCTATTCTATTTTGTATTGCCATTAATGAGGTTGGAGCCAATTGTTCTAATAATCCTTCTACGGCATTTTGTGTCAGATTTGCCAATCTCATCATATTATAGTGCACATAATTTATTCTATCCACATTTTTACTTGGGGTGACCGGGAATAGGGCTGAAATTATTGGGATATTCTCGAACCTGGCAGCAATTTGGTCTACTAGTTTTGTATTCATCAGGGACTCCTCTTTGGACTCCTATTGAATCTATATAGGTTGGGGAATTTGTGGTTAAGTCAAACGTTGCGTCCCTTTTTCTTCTCCCAGCTATACTTTCACCCCTTCCCTCTTGTCTCTTGCCAATCAGTGTTACTGGTGCTGCCAAACTAACCATTGCACATATACCTTCCGTAGTTTTCCTATTTATTCTTACAAACTATCTTTTCCCCCCACAGTAATAATATAGTCCTCCCCGCGCCCAGGATCCTATTATATCCCCTGCAATGTTGATAATCTGTTTGCACCACAAAGGGTTAATATGCCCTACCCTGATTAGCACTGTTCTGGTGGGTGTAAAATTAAAACAGGTGAAATTTCCCGGGTCTGCAGAAAATGGGCCTGTTTTTGTCTGGTTATTTATTGGTAGAAATATTTCCGCTAGCGTGACACATTTGGTCTATACTGGGTCATTTATTATCAATGGGGCTGGTTCTATTCTAAGGGTTGGTCTAGCTTTTCCACATGCAACACAATCTGTCATTCCTGTTTGTTTAGCTGTGTAAATCATCCATTCTAACCACAAATTATTTTTCCCCGTATCCCGTGGCTTTCTCTAAAATATCTTCAGGAGTTAATTTGGTGTAGTCCATTTCTATTACAACCCTTCGACCTCTAATTTCTCTACTATGATCTCTGATTGGGGTCATATAGTCGTTGTCTTGTTTCTATCTATTACATTGACCCTGTCTAAAAACTCAACTTCTATGATTCCCAGGGGGTCAGTTCCTGATATCTCGACTCCTAATAGTATATGGAGAAACTTAGGCGGATTACTTTTCCCAGCATAATGGGTCTGCCTTAGGGCGCCGACCGAGGACTGGGTCCCACGGGGCGCTTAATAGGGGCTTTCCGGACGGCTGTTCCCGGACGCTGCGCGCCGGCCCCTAGATGATTTTTCCCGGCCCCTACGACCGCGCAGGCCCCTAGGGGAGGGCCCCCCGACCCGCTCCGAGGCAACGCCTCCCCCCTAGCTCCCCCGGTGGCAGCGCGGAACGCCGTTGAACAAGTCATCTTTTTCGACCCATACTGTTGCAATCTGGGGTTCGCCACGGGGTGGCAGCGGACTGACAGAGACCCCCTACGTGGGAGTGCCGAATAGGTGAGGGCTGGGAGTCCGGGGAAAGCCTAAACCTCCCCCTTACAGCCTATATGTCAGAAGAGCGCTCGCCCACCCTGCCGGGACCCCTCCCACCTCCCACGAACAGCCTATCCGTCCCCCTGAACACCTAAGTGGCCGGGAACAGCCTATTTGTCCCCCTGAACACTTATGTGGCCACAAACAGCCTATCAGTCCCCCTGAACACCTAAATTGTGGGAACAACCCATACATCTCTCTGAACACCAATGTGGCCACGAACAGCCTATCTGTCCCCCTGAACACTTATGTGGCCACAAACAGCCTATCAGTCCCCCTGAACACCTAAATTGTGGGAACAACCCATACATCTCTCTGAACACCAATGTGGCCACGAACAGCCTATCTGTCCCCCTGAACACTTATGTGGCCACGAACAGCCTATCAGTCCCCCTGAACACCTAAATTGTGGGAACAACCCATACATCTCTCTGAACACCAATGTGGCCACGAACAGCCTATCTGTCCCCCTGAACACTTATGTGGCCACGAACAGCCTATCAGTCCCCCTGAACACCTAAATTGTGGGCACAACCCATACATCTCTCTGAATACCAATGTGGCCACGAACAGCCTATCTGTCCCCCTGAACACTTATGTGGCCACAAACAGCCTATCAGTCCCCCTGAACACCTAAATTCTGGGAACAACCCATACATCTCTCTGAACACCAATGTGGCCACGAACAGCCTATCTGTCCCCCTGAACACTTATGTGGCCACAAACGGCCTATCAGTCCCCCTGAACACCTAAATTCTGGGAACAACCCATACATCTCTCTGAACACCAATGTGGCCACGAACAGCCTATCTGTCCCCCTGAACACTTATGTGGCCACGAACAGCCTATCAGTCCCCCTGAACACCTAAATTGTGGGAACAACCCATACATCTCTCTGAACACCAATGTGGCCACGAACAGCCTATCTGTCCCCCTGAACACTTATGTGGCCACAAACAGCCTATCAGTCCCCCTGAACACCTAAATTGTGGGAACAACCCATACATCTCTCTGAACACCAATGTGGCCACGAACAGCCTATCTGTCCCCTTGAACACTTATGTGGCCACAAACAGCCTATCAGTCCCCCTGAACACCTAAATTGTGGGAACAACCCATACATCTCTCTGAACACCAATGTGGCCACGAACAGCCTATCTGTCCCCCTGAACACTTATGTGGCCACGAACAGCCTATCTATTCCCCTGAACACCTAAGTTGCCAGGAACGACTTATCTGTCCCCATGAACACCTAAATGCCAAGTAACGATCTACAAGTCCCCCTGGATGCCAACGTGGCCACGATCAACCACTCAAGCCCTCGGAATGCCAAAGTTGCCAGGAACAATGCAGTCGTAGATTATTCAATAAAACAATATCTTATTAGGCTGTCTTTGGACATCCCACTAGGCTGTTTGTGGACATCCCACCTGTAGCTTGTTAGGCTCTCTGCGGACATCCCATCTGTAGCTTATTAGGCTGTCTGTGGACATCCCACTAGGTTGTCTGTGGACATCCCATCTGTAGCTAAATAAGCTGTCTGTCATCCCACTAGGCTGTGGACATCCCACTAGGCTGTCTGTGGACAGCCCATCTGTAGCTTATTAGGCTGTCTGTGGACATCCCATCTGTAGCTTTTTAGGCTGTCTGTGGACATCCCACTAGGTTGTCTGTGGACATCCCATCTGTAGCTTATTAAGCTGTCTACGGACATCCCACTAGGCTGTCTGTGGACATCCCATCTGTAGCTTATTAGGCTGTCTGTGGACATCCCACTAGGCTGTCTGTGGACATCCCACCTGTAGCTTATTTGAACAGGCCGAGGTAGGCTGTCCGTGGACACCCCAGTAAAAGGTCATAATTCCCAGCAGGAACAATTTGGGGGTTCATTGGGGGAGCAGAGGGGTCAGGAGGCCCCACTCAGCAGTTTTTTCCATGTCAGAGCTCACCAAATAACTTCTGGGACCTAAAAAAGCTCTGTCCACGAACAGCCTATCTGGGCTCACTCAAATAAGTTACATGTGGGATGTTTTACATGATCCACGTCTGTGGACATCCCACCTGTAGCTTATTAGGCTGTCTGTGGACATCCCACTAGGTTGTCTGTGGACATCCCATCTGTAGCTTATTAAGCTGTCTACGGACATCCCACTAGGTTGTCTGTGGACATCCCATCTGTAGCTTATTAAGCTGTCTACGGACATCCCACTAGGCTGTCTGTGGACATCCCACCTGTAGCTTATTAGGCTGTCTGTGGACATCCCACTAGGTTGTCTGTGGACATCCCATCTGTAGCTTATTAAGCTGTCTACGGACATCCCACTAGGCTGTCTGTGGACATCCCACCTGTAGCTTATTAGGCTGTCTGTGGACATCCCACTAGGCTGTCTGTGGACATCCCACCTGTAGCTTATTAGGCTGTCTGTGGACATCCCACTAGGTTGTCTGTGGACATCCCATCTGTACCTTATTAAGCTGTCTACGGACATCCCACTAGGTTGTCTGTGGACATCCCATCTGTAGCTTATTAAGCTGTCTACGGACATCCCACTAGGCTGTCTGTGGACATCCCACCTGTAGCTTATTAGGCTGTCTGTGGACATCCCACTAGGTTGTCTGTGGACATCCCATCTGTAGCTTATTAAGCTGTCTACGGACATCCCACTAGGTTGTCTGTGGACATCCCATCTGTAGCTTATTAAGCTGTCTACGGACATCCCACTAGGCTGTCTGTGGACATCCCACCTGTAGCTTATTAGGCTGTCTGTGGACATCCCACTAGGCTGTCTGTGGACATCCCACCTGTAGCTTATTTGAACAGGCCGAGGTAGGCTGTCCGTGGACACCCCAGTAAAAGGTCATAATTCCCAGCAGGAACAATTTGGGGGTTCATTAGGGGGAGCAGAGGGGTCAGGAGGCCCCACTCAGCAGTTTTTTCCATGTCAGAGCTCACCAAAAGACTTCTGTGACCTAAAAAAGCTCTGTCCACGAACAGCCTATCTGGGCTCACTCAAATAAGTTACACGTGGGATGTTTTACATGATCCACCCACCCAAGTGGTCAAACTTCAACAGATCCACAAAAAAAAACCTTTGGAGGTGGATCCCCACATCCCCCTGAGTTGCCCCCTGCTGTCAAAACCTTAAAATTCCACTGTCCAGCAACCACCTATTTTTATGAATGGAATAGATTGTAGGTGGGATGTCCAGATCTCTGCTTCTGGACACAACAGAGAGCCCAAACCTGCATTCCTGTGCTAGTCTAGGCATGTCCTGTCCATGCTGTGAATTTGAAGAAGATTGGAGAAACTTGAAAATCTGACCAAAAAAATCTGTAAGGGGTACGTACCCCTTTGAGTTTTTTTTGGTCAAATTTTCAAGTTTCTCCAAACTTCACCAAATTCACCCCCTGGACAGGATGTGTCCAGACTAGCACAGAAATGCAGGTTTGGGCTCTCTGCTGTGTCCAGAAGCTGAGATCTGGACATCCCACGTACAATCTATCCCATTGTATGAAATAGGCTGTTCGTGGACAGTGGAATTTCAAGGTTTCGAAACCTGTAGGTGGCCCAGGGGGGCTTGCCCTTTCACCTCAATAGGTTTTTTTGGCACTTTTTGAGGTTTTCCAGCTCACAGATGGATAAAAAAAAAAACATCCCACCTGTGACTTATTTGAACAGAGCGAGGTAGGCTGTCCGTGGACACCCCTGTAAAAGGTCACTATTCACAGCAGGAACAGTTTTGGGGTTCATTAGGGGGAGTAGAGGGGTCAGGAAGCCCCACTCAGCAGTTTTTTCCACATCAGAGCTCACCAAAAGGCTTCTGTGGCCTAAAAAAGCACTGTCCACGAACAGCCTATCTGGGCCCACTCAAATAAGTTACACGTGGGATGTTTTACATGGTCCACCCACCCAAGTGGTCAAACTTCAACAGATCCCCAAAAAAACCTTTGAAGGGGGATCCCCAGCTCCCCCTGAGTTGCCCCCTGCTTTTAAAACCTCAAAATTCCACTGTCCAGCAACCACCTATTTTTATGAATGGAATAGATTGTACGTGGGATGTCCAGATCTCAGCTTCTACAAGGGCTAGCAAGCTGAAACCTGGCCTCCTGCTCTAAACTGGACATGCCCTGTCCAGGGTGTGAATTTGGAGAAGTTTGAAGAATGTTGAAAATCTGACCAAAAAAAACTCAAAGGGGTACCCCTTTGAGTTTTTTTTGGTCAAATTTTCAAGTTTCTCCAAACTTCCCCAAATTCACCCCCTGGACAGGGCATGTCCAGACTAGCACAGAAACGCAGGTTTGGGCTTTCTACAGTGTCCAGAAGCTGAGATCTGGACATCCCACGTACAATCTATCCCATTGTATGAAATAGGCTGTTCGTGGACAGTGGAATTTCAAGGTTTCGAAACCTGTAGGTGGCCCAGGGGGGCTTGCCCTTTCACCTCAATAGGTTTTTTTGGCACTTTTTGAGGTTTTCCAGCTCACAGATGGATAAAAAAAAAAACATCCCACCTGTGACTTATTTGAACAGAGCGAGGTAGGCTGTCCGTGGACACCCCTGTAAAAGGTCACTATTCACAGCAGGAACAGTTTTGGGGTTCATTAGGGGAAGTAGAGGGGTCAGGAAGCCCCACCCAGCAGTTTTTTCCACATTAGAGCTCACCAAAAGGCTTCTGTGGCCTAAAAAAGCACTGTCCACGAACAGCCTATTTGGGCCCTTTCAAATAAGTTACACGTGGGACCTTCTTGTTTAAACGGTCAAAGGGACCTTTATTTTGGCGCAAAACGGTGGGGGCTTCGACTACAGTTTCGTCAAGGCCCCCTGCACCACCTATTCAAATTTCGTACCCCTCGGTGCAGGGGAAGCACTTGAAAAAAAATCAGAAAGAAATATTCAGTGAAAATTATTCAATCCGCCCATCCCCCGCCCAGCCAATTAAGCATTTGCAAAGGACCTGCGGGCCCCAAACTTTGAGGATCTTTTAAGGGACCCCTGAGGGTCAGACCATATCAATTCGAAGCCGTTTCGGGCCACGGGGGCCATTCCGCAGGGCGTCCACGAACCACCTATAAAAATGAATGGGATAAGTTACACGTGTCATGGGCCCTGGATCGGCCCCCGAGGGTCCGAGGGGCTCCAAACTTGGTCTGCTGGCAGCCTAAGGGCCCCCAAACACCATACTAAGACCACAAGTGCCTCGCTCGAACGCAACTCTTAATTGGCAAGGCAGAGCAAATCTCTCACTCAGGCCTCTTTCACCTATGCACTCTAAGTCTGTCTCATGAATGACTTTGCATGTTTGAGGTGAACTTTGCATCCTCAAAGGTCAGGGGTTATTTTGGTAGTTAAGGGGGATCAGGGACCCCCTCCAACAGTGCCTGTCAAGTCAGAGCTCACCAAACGGCTTCTGTGGCCTAAAAAAGCACTGTCCGCGAACAGCCTATCTGGGCCCATTCAAATAAGTTACACGTGGCACTTGTTGTTTGAGCGGTCAAAGGGACCTTTATTTTGGCGCAAAACGGTGGGGGCTTCGACTACAGTTTTGTCAAGGCCCCCTGCACCACCTATTCAAATTTCGTACCCCTCGGTGCAGGGGAAGCACTTGAAAAAAAATCAGAAAGAAATATTCAGTGAAAATTATTCAATCTGCCCATCCCCCGCCCAGCCAATTAAGCATTTTCAAAAGACGTGCGGGCCCTAAACTTTGAGGATCTTTTAAGGGGCCCCTGAGGGTCAGACCATATCAATTCGGAGCCATTTCGGGCCACGGGGGCCATTCCGCGGGGCGTCCACTAACCACCTATTAAAATGAATGGGATAAGTTACACGTGTCAGCGGCCCCCCTTCGGCCACCGAGGGTCCGAGAGACCCCAGATTTGGCACAGAGTTGCGTCACAAGGCCCTCGGTCACCTACCGAAAGGGCTAGCTCGAGGGGCGCCCCCCAAAATTTTCTGAGCTCTTCATACATCCCTCTGTCTCTCATACAGCTCTATACGATGAGGCCTAAGAGGGTGTTTTTGTCGGCCAGGCCTAAAACGCTCAGAAAGCAGCTAGGGCCACGGAACTTAGGGACCTGGCTGGGGGGACGGTGGCGGTACTCTGTGCCGAATTTGGGGGTCCTGCGACCTTTTGACCCCCCTGTATGGCCTTGTCCCACCTGCAACTTATTCAATGGAATTTCATAGGTGGTTCGTGGTCATGGGGGGCTTTTTTGAGCAAATTAGCGCATGCGACCGCGGAACTCGGGGGCCCGACTCAGGGGCCCGTGACGTAACATATATGTCAGTTCGGGGCCGATCGGGCAACGTTGGCGCTTCCATGTACACAGAAGCCATCTGCGGCCCGACACTCTGGGACTCGTGTCGGGGGCCCCAACACGACCCCCATGCCGATTTTTGGGGCCCTCTGACCTTTCGACCCCTCGGGAGCCAACGTCCCACGTGTAACTTATTTCAATGTAAAGTCCATAGGTGGTTCGCGGTCATTGGGGTTTTTTTTGAGCAAATTTGCCAGTGCGACCGTGGAACTTGGGGGCCTGATTCAGGGGCCCGTGACGTAACATATATGTCAATTTGGGGTCGATCGGGCACTTTCCACGAAACACCTACAAAATGAATGGAATAAGTTGCACGTGTCATGGGCCCCGGTTTGGCCCCCGGGGGCCCGAGGGGTTCCAAACTTGGCCTGCCTGCAGCGTAGGGGCCCCCGAACACCATACTGAAAGCACAAGTGCCTCGCTCAAACACAACTCTTAATTGGCTCCTCAGCCCAACTTTCACACAAAGGCCTCTTTAGCCTTTGGACTCCAAGACTGTCTTGAGGCACTTTGTGTGTTTGAGGGGAATTTTTTTGGCACGCTATAAACAATACATGAAACCTTCTGGGGCCCTGAAATTCGGGGTGCCGCGTCGGGGGCCCCTACACGACCACCACGCCAAATTTCGGGGCCCTCTGACCTTTTGACCTCTCGGGAGCCAACGTCCCACGTGCAACTTATTTCAATGTAAACTCCATAGGTGGTTTGCGGTCAAGGGGGGCTTTTTTGAGCAAATTAGACCGTGTGACCGCGGAACTTGGGGGCCTGATTCAGGGGCCTGTGACGTAACATATATGTCAGTTTGGGGCCGATCGGGCAACGTCAGCGCTCCCATGTACACGGAAGCCATCTGCGGCCTGACACTCTGGGTCTCGTGTCGGGGGCCCCAACACGACCCCCGTGCCGATTTTCGGGGCCCTCTGACCTTTCGACCCCTCGGGAGCCAACGTCCCACGTGCAACTTATTTCAATGTAAACTCCATAGGTGGTTCGCGGTCATTGGGGGTTTTTTTTGAGCAAATTTGCCAGTGCGACCGCGGAACTTGGGGGCCTGATTCAGGGGCACGTGACGTAACATATATGTCAATTTGGGGCCGATCGGGCACTTTCCACGAAACACCTACAAAATGAATGGAATAAGTTGCACGTGTCACGGGCCCCGGATGGGCCCCCGAGGGTCCGAGGGACTCCAAATTTGGCCTGCTGGCAGCCTAGGGGCCCCCGAACAACATACTGAGAGCACAAGTGCCTCGCTCGAACACAACTCTTAATTGGCTCCTCAGCCCAACTTTCACATAAAGGCCTCTTTAGCCTTTAGACCCCAAGACTGTCTTGAGTCACTTTGTGTGTATTTAGGGGATTTTTTTTTTGGCACGCTATAAAACGTTCATGAGACCTACTGGGGCCCTGAAATTCGAGGTGCCGTGTCGGGGGCCCCTGCGCGACCACCACGTCGAATTTGGGGGCCCTCTGACCTTTTGACCTCTTGGGAGCCAACGTCCCACGTGCAACTTATTCAATGTAAACTCCATAGGTGGTTCGCGGTCATGGGGGGCTTTTTTGAGCAAATTAGATCGTGTGACCGTGGAACTTGGGGGCCTGATTCAGGGGCCCGTGACGTAACATATATGTCAGTTCAAGGCCGATCGGGCAACGTCGGCACTTGCATGTACACGGAAGCCATCTGCGGCTCGACACTCTGGGACTCGTGTCGGGGGCCCCAACACGACCCCCGTGCCGATTTTCGGGGCCCTCTGACCTTTCGACCCCTCGGGAGCCAACGTCCCACGTGCAACTTATTTCAATGTAAAGTCCATAGGTGGTTCGCGGTCATTGGGGGTTTTTTTGAGCAAATTTGCCAGTGCGACCGCGGAACTTGGGGGCCTGATTCAGGGGCCCGTGACGTAACATATATGTCAATTTGGGGCCGATCGGGCACTTTCCACGAAACACCTACAAAATGAATGGAATAAGTTGCACGTGTCACGGGCCCCGGATCGGCCCCCGAGGGTCCGAGGGACTCCAAGTTTGGCCTGCTGGCAGCCTAGGGGCCCCCACACACCATACTAAGAGCACAAGTGCCTCGCTCAAACGCAACTCTTAATTGGCAAGGCAGAGCAAATCTCTCACACATGCCTCTTTCACCTATGCACTGCAAGTCTGTCTCAGGAATGACTTTGCATGTTTGAGGTGAACTTTGCACCCTCAAAGTTTAGGGGTTATTTGGGTAGTTAGGAGGGGTCAGGGACCTCATCCGACAGTGTGTGTCAAGTCAGAGCTCACCAAACGGCTTCTGTGGCCTAAAAAAGCCCTGTCCGCGGACAGCCTAAAAATAAGTTGCCCGTGGGACCTTTTTCTTTGAGTGGTCAAAGGGACCTTTGTTTTGGCGCAAAACGTTGGGGGCTTCGACTACAGTTTCGTCAAGGCCCCCTGCACCACCTATTCAAATTTCATTCGCCTCGGTGCAGGGAAAGCACTTGAAAAAAAATCTGAAAAAATATTCAGAGAAAATTATCTAATCCGCCCATCCCCCGCCCAGCCAATTAAGCACTTGCAAAGGTCCTGCGGGCCCCAAACTTTGCGGATCGTTTGATGGGCCCCTGAGGGTCAGACCATATTAATTCGGAGTCGTTTCGGACCACGGGGGCCAATTTGGGGGGCGTCCACGAAACACCTACCAAATGAATGGAATAAGTTACACGTGTCAGCGGCCGCCGTTCGGCCACCGGGGACCCGAGGGGCCCCAAATTTCGCACAAAGTTGCGTCACAAAGCCCTCTGGCGCATACCGAGAGGGCTAGCTCGAGGGACACCCTGAAAATTTTTATGGATTTTTCGTATGTCCCTCTGTCTCACATAGAGCTCTATGGGATGAGGCCTGAAAGGGTGGTTTTGTTGGCCAGGCCTAAAATGTTCAGAAAGCAGCTAGGGCCACGGAACTTGGGGGCCTGGCTGGGGGGCTGGCGGCGGTACTCTGTGCCAAATTTGGGGGTCCTGCGACCTTTTGACCTCTCGGAAGCCATCGTCCCACGTGCAACTTATTCAATGTAAACTCCGTAGGTGGTTCGCGGTCATGGGGGGCTTTTTTGAGCAAATTGGCCCCTGCGACCGTGGAACTTTGGTGGCGGCCCTGGGGCCCCGTGACGCAACATATATGTCAGTTTGGGGCCAATCGGGCGCCGTCCACGAAACACCTATGAAAATGAATGGGATAAGTTGCACGTGGGACGTCCAGCCGTTTGGCCCCTAAGGGACCGTTCGGCCCCAGACTTGAAGTTTCGGTACTCTCTGGGGGTCGAGAAGACTACTGCGGCCTTTCTATGGCATCTTGGAAACAATTTTTTTCCAGTGACCAAAAACGAGTGCTCGTTAGCACAGAGGGCACCTGGCGGGCATGTCCAGGCGGTTCCCGGGCACGACGGTCTCTTTGTGCACGATGATGAAAAATAGGTGTTTAGGGTCATTAAAGGCACTCTACGGAGAATGAGGGAGAAGAGGGTAAAAAAAACAGACAGTCGGGGGATCGGCGGGCATTTTGGGGGTCAAAGGTCAGTTTTTGCACAATAGGCAGTCAGGGGGACCAATAGGCACTTTTTGGACAATAGGCAGTCAGGGGGACCAATAGGCACTTTTTGGACAATAGGCAGTCAGGGGGACCAATAGGCACTCTGCGGGCAGTGAGGAAGAGGAAGGTGAAGAATAGGCAGTCAGGGGGATCAATAGGCTCTCAGCGGACAGTGAGGAAGAGGAGGGTGGTGAATAGGTGGTCAGGGGGATCAATAGGCAGTCTGCGGGCGACGAAGAGGGTGAAGGGGTGTCGATAGGAGCTCAGGGGGACATTTAGGCACTTTGTGGACAAAAAGGTGGTCAGGGGGACGACTAGGCATTTGGGGGGATGGGGGGGGCTTCGGGAGTGACCCACGAAGAGCTTGGACACCCCCGAAGGCGTCCGTTCGGAGCCTAGGGCCGATTTGGTGGCCTTACCTCCGTTTTAGTAAAAGTGACAAGTAGTCATTCACTTAAGTGGTTCGTGGCGTCCAAATAATGAGTACGATCCCTCGAACCAACTATGCGTCATCTGGCAACTTATTTCCATTCAAAAATTTCCACGAACAGCCTAGTTTCCCTTGTCTCATCTAAGGGGTATCCTGTCCACTCCCTTATGGACATAGTTATAGGGTTCTGGGTAGGACTGTAATCCCTTTGTATTTTCAGTTTTCTCCACTCGTTTTTAAAATTCCCTAACCATGTTGGGTTTGGCGTCCATTTCCCTGTGTACCCCACTACTTGATCCCACCCTCTACACCACTTATGATCTGCCTTACCCATCGTGTTACACCATGCATTCATAGTCTGATCAAAACAAACATATATGTCATATCCTCGCCACAAACTATTGTGTCCCCCACAGTCAATTACCTGACATAGATCAAATGTGTAAGATGTTGTCTCTCCCTTTACATATTCAATGGACAGCCCTCCATAATACTTGGAACACCTGTTTTCTTCCCCTAGGGATCTTTTACTCTCGTTGGTTTTACAGTTGAGGTTTCATTCCTGTTCTGACTTTTTCCTACTCCTAGAATTGTCCCCACTATTATCATTGTTAATATCCCCACTATCCCCAGTAGTTTCCAGTTTTCCCACAGCTTGACCCTCATGTTTTATTGATGCTGGTTTTCCTTATTATTCAATTCTGATCCTCCCTTTATCTTATTTTTCACAGTGTTATTGTGTTAACAGCAAATAATATATAATCAATATCAAAGCTACAATAAAAATAGCAAGCACAGTAAACTTATTCTAACGTATAAACTGAAATAGTTATATTCTGGCCTTTAAACGTCTTTTCAATAATGTGGAGAACTCTATAGAATTCCAACTTGTCCAAACCACACCCCAGTCGGGGTATTGACAATCTGGTGATGTGTAATTTGTCACACCACGTTCTCATGCAGATTAGACTGCTCTCAAAGTCCTCATATGTGGATAGGTCTCTAGCATGTGTTTTTGTGATCAGGTGGCAAACTATTATGTCTGCCTCGTGAGTTATAGCACAGTCACCTTTCGTTTTTCTCTGGGCCTTTACCTTGTCAACCCCATATCTTTCTCAGAATTTTTCGCTATCCCCGCTCCAAATACACAGTCTGCACTGACACAATGGGCTATAGCTTCTCCTTTATGGCTGTGAATAAATCCCCAGTTTTGTGGACCACCTGCAAAGTTTGTAGGTTACTTTGTGATGGATGAAAATTGTTATTGTGTGTACGTGTTTGTGTGTCACCTCCTTTTGTGGTACCCTCACTCCCTCCTGCATCTCCTGTGGTATCCTCCCTCTCTTGGACCTGCGAAGCAAGGTCCACTCTGGTGTCATTTAATTATCTGGACTGTGGGTCCGCTGGACATTACTTAATTGGAGCAGACCAGCGAGGCTCTTTCCATTTACACCTGTAGATTCTCAATATCACTCAGTCCCAAGTTTGGTCAGGTAGGGGTGCTGGATATTCGTGTCCCCTAAAATCAGTTGGTAACATTTTGTCAAAAGATTCAATTAGAGCAGTCAATTTGTCATAGTAAATTTTGTGTGATAACGGTTGTACTGGTTCCAATTGTAGTGGGGTCAGTGGGCCAGGAAATTGGCGAGCAGTCAACAGTTCAAAGGGCGTGTATCCTGTTGCCCTACTCACAGAGCTCCTTACTGACATCAAAGCCAGTGGAAGAGCAGCCAACCATGTCAATTTAGTCTGTGCACAGATTTTAGCCAATTTGTTTTTCAATGTTAGATGCAACCGCTCAACCTTACCTTGTGACTGTGGGTGATAGACTGCCCCGAAATGGTGTACTAAACCCAATGCCTTTTCCACATCAGCCAAATGTTCATTTTTAAAGTGTGAGCCGTTGTCAGATCTTACTCAGCTTGGAAAACCATGACGTTGGATGTAATGGTTTATCAGACATTTAATGACAGCAGTGCTGTCTTCCTTGCCCACCGGGAAGGCCTCTGGCCATCCAGTATATGCATCAATCTTAACAAGCAAGTATCGTTTACCATTTACCTTTTCAATCATGTCAGTGAAATCAATTATAACTTCATCTCCAGGGCCATTTGCCAATGGGAACGATCCCTGAGATGGTTTCATAGTTGGTTTGACATTGTGCATCTGACAGATGTCACATGTCTTTATGTACCCAGAAATTAGGTGTGGCATAAAAGGATGCCACCATGATTGCAATGCTCGTGTCATTTGCTTATCACTACAGTGTGCATGTGTGTGGGCTTCTTTCAACACGCTTGGGACTAGTGACGCTGGGAGCAAAGCTCTACCATCAGGTACTGTTCAAAGCCCATCCTCGTGTCTGATTGCCCCTTTGTTTTTCCACACAGACTTTTCTTCAGGAGCAGCCATGTCTTGCTGCTCAGATATGAATTCTCTCGAGAATTCTGGTAGGAGGGATGTCACGTCTGGCTCAGAAGTCACCACAAACTGACCCTGTAGGTAGTCTGTGGCACGTTTTGCCGCCAAGTCTGCTGCTTCATTCCCTTTTGATATTAGGTCAGTTCCTTGAGAATGACCAGTGCACTTAATAATAGCCACTTTGTTTAACAACATTATGGCTTCAGAGAGCTCTCTTGCTTCTTTCTCATGAGTAATAGGCCGGCCAGAAGAAGTTGTGAATCCACATCTGATCCACACAGGCAGCTCCACGTGGGCTGTGGACACTGCATATGCAGAATCAGAGTAGTTGACAGACTGTCCTTTTGAGTGTCTCAATGCATTGATTAGGGCCAATAGTTCTGCTTTTTTGTGCAGATTGTTTGCCAATTAGGGACTCCAGATTGTATGGTGACCAATTGATCATTCTGTAATTTAACCACAGCAAAGCCTGCTTTCAGAGTTCTATCATCTGCTCTGTGGCAGCTACAATCTGTAGACAGTGTGATTAGGTTGTCTGTTTCAGGAAGTGGGGAGGCATTTAGGCCCTCTCTAGCAACTGCTAATCTGTTGCTTAAGCGTCTGTTTTTAGCTAACTTCCTTTTCTCAAGCTACAGTTTCAAAATTCTTTTTTTTTCAGCTTTAACAACTCACTTCCTTCTTTGTCCGCTCTCTCTACTGCTTTGTCTATGAAATCTACTGCATACCTTTGCATTTAGTATCATCACTGCCTGGTACCTCAGGAGACTGTTCCATGGGCTGGGTCACACCAGCAGGAGCTCCTTGTAACACTGCTGCCCTGAAAATTCTATTAGTAACAGAGTTAGACATTTGGTTTTCATCGCATGCTTCTTCTCAGTCTTTGAAAGTATCTATTTATGTATGCTGCTCCATTTTTACCATCCCAATGTTTAAATTTCATGTTCTCTATTGACCACTAACTGCTTCAACTGCTGTCTTATAGTTGGGTTTTAGTTAGGTTTTGGAGTGATCTTGGTATAATCTCTGTATGGTGGGGCAGTGGGCGTTGCTATCTGATCAGTCTTAGTCTCAGCCTCAGCTTCCTGTTTTTTACTCAGTTTAGCTTCAGCTTCTTTGCTGTTCACTTCCCTTTTCTTTGATTTCAACACAGTTGCTGCAAGTGTAACTCTAGAACATCTTCTTTCTTTGCATGGGGTCGCTTGTGTAACAGCCTTACTTCCTCTTTTCTGTGTCTGAAAACAGCTTCTTGTGCTCTTTTCTCTTTTATTCCCACTTTCTGAAACAGAGACCCCTTTTTGTCCATACAATCAGTACTATAATGTTTAATCATTTCGCGCGTACATTCTCCCAGTTCTTTTATCCGTTTTTCCTATCTTTTTGATCAGTTTGTGCCAATAAGATATCTACCATTTTATCCCATTGTTGTCTTAAAGGAGGACAATCATATTCCTCACGTTCTCTATCAAATTCTCGTTCCATTTTTTTTAATGTTATTTAATCCCTACACTCTCCCTATTTCTCAATTCACTAAACCTGCTATCCTTGAGAAATGTCTTGAAGATATCAAGTCCTCGTCAAGACCAGAGGGATCTTCAAGTTTTTTGCCTTCTCAGGAAAAAGGACTTCTCCGTTAGATAGATGTAGGCCTTTTACATACACTATCCATCCTGATTGTTGAAGAGTCAATTGTCTTCGTCAAGACAAAATTTCTTCAACTAGTTTTGCCTTTTTAGGGAAAAGGACTTCTCTTTAGACTCTAAAAGTCTACCCTAAGTGCCTCCTTAGAGAAAAGGACTTCCCCTAGATCCTAGTGATCTACTCTAATTCTCTATATTCTTTCTCTCACAACTCATTCATCTATATTCATTCACAATTTCAAATTAGTTTAATTTACGTATTTTATAATTTCTTGCATGTCAAAATGTCATCAAATACATGAACACTGTATTTACTGATGCCAAAAACCGTTCGTTTAGATTATTCAATAGCAGAATTTAAGTAAAAGGTTTCTGCTTACCTTTGTATAGAGAGGCCTCTCTGGTTTTGGCTTCAGAAACAAACGTCCATCTATTTGACAATCTCCAGTCAATCACGTCGTCGGGTCACCAATTGTAGGACTCAAATGGTCCATTGCATGTTCAAAAATTGACGGAGATCTGAGTTGAAAATTAAGAAGTTTTATTTTGAATGCAAGAAGTTAGAGAATACATGTTCTGCGCAGAAGGGATATAATGGCAAATGAGCTTCCTGTATTCAGGCTTTTATACTGTCTCTCACACACTCTCTAACCTTATATGGAGTTTGACCATTCAGCAACCAGATATTCCTCTTCCTAGTATCTATGTATCTTCTCTTAACAGTTCACCTTTTAAGGCAGATGTTTCAGAGCACGTACACACAGCTCATACATCTTGTCACTCTCCACCCAACAACAGGATGTGCTAGCATCCGTTAACATTTCTCTATACTTTGTGCACCTAATAAAGCAGCTAACCTTTAAAGGAAGAAATCCTTTATGTCTGCATTTATTAGTAAATGTTTAGCAAAATCTAACAATAAAAAAAAAATGCTATCCTTCACTCTATACCAACCCATTCCAATTCTGTTACATCTGAAATTATTCTATATGTTATCCCTTCTTCTATAAATGTTACTACTCCTCCACCTTGCGTTTCCTTCCTGTCTTTCCTGACAGAACTATAACCATTTATATTAAATTGCAAATTTGGTTTAAGCCATGACTCCTGAATACATATTATACTAGGTTTGTGTTTTAATTTTGAAATGAATTTCTTTAACTCTTGTCCATTTGCTGTGAGACTTCTTGCATTCCATTGCAGAACACATATCACCATCAAACTAATCAGATATCTGAGTAGCATCATTTGATGATTTGGTCAAGATATCATACACCTTTTCTACTGACAGTCCAGATATCCCTAGGAATTCTGACGCTGCTTCCAGAATTACTTTAATCTTAGCTGTCCTGCTTGACATCATAGCAGTGACATTAACTATCTTGATAATAAAGACCAAGAAGTTTTCCTTTGTCATTACTAGTGTGTTTTCATTATTGCAGCATTGATGTTTATCTCTGCTTGTTTCTATTCCCTGTTCTCTTTCATCTGGTCTTTCCCAAGAGTTTGATTTGTTCTGGTCTGTCATCTTATTGCTTTCTTGTCTATATTTGTTCATTATCTCTTTATGTTTGTTATCACTATTTCCACAGGCCTTTACTGCTTCTGCATATGTTACTTTATTTTCAACTTTATATTTTTGTACTTCTCGTGCTTTTATTTGCACTTCGCATCCTCCATACGCTGCACTGTGCGGGCCTCCACAATTGCAACATTTCATTACAGTGTTGCCTGGACATTTTTCATATTCATGTTCCTCTCCACATTTTGGGCATCTCAACTTACCCCTACATATCGCAGCAACGTGTCCCATACGTTGGCATTTATAACATCTTAATGGTTTCGGGACAAACTCTCGTACTGTATAGCTTATAAATCCCATTTGCACTTTATCTGGAAGTCTCCCTTCAAAAGTAAGTAATACTGACATGCTAACTTGTCTCTGACCCTCCTTGTTTGCCATCAATCTTTTTGCATTCACTACTTTTCCTCCTTTTATATTTTCTAAAACCTCTTCCATTGATATCTCAGTCGGGATTCCATATATAACACCTTTAGTTGTACTAGATATGCCAATCTCCTTGACTGAAACCCTTTCTCCATTTAGCTCTTTGACTCTCATCAATTTGTTCCGCTGTGCTACATCTTTCACTGTTATTAAGACTCTTCCCTGTCCTAAACACTGAGCCATGTTTACAGCACCAATCATTTTGTTTATTTCCTTGGTTAATCCTATCGGATTCATATGTTTGCCTGAGGACTTTTCGAACGTCATGATTACTTTATATAATGTTTTGTTTATTTCTTCCTTTGTATAATTTCCTTCCCCTGTGATATTCAAGTTTTCTCTTTTCTTTTTCTTTTTCTTTTTACTCACAGTTTGAGCCGCCATCATCGTATCCTCGCTATCCTCCAATTCTTTGGCAGATCCTGAATTTTTTCGTTTTGTTAAACTTTCTCTGTGACATATATCCCAAAACTGTGAATTTTCATCCATCATTGACCCTCCCGAGTCTTCTTCCATAATCCAACACTAAATATTACCTGCTCTTCAAACAACCCGCCTTCCTCAACTTTGACACGCAATCTACGTCCTACGGCAACTCGCACAGTACACACCAGCCCGCCGCCCACCTACCGCTCCTTCTTGACACGTCATCCATGAGTTGCTGGATGGAGCAAATGGCGCAGCCGTTTTCTATCGGCCATCTTTCCTGACGGTGATGCCCAGCCACCGAGCATGGGGAATGGGCCAGCAACCCCAGTCTCCTGACGGCGCTGTACTTGCAGCAGACGTGCCTGTGCCTGTGCCTGCAAACCACTTGCTAGTAACTGTGGCAACCGATAAAGAACGTGAGCTTCCACCAAATGTTGGCTTTGTGTTTTGTCATCAGTTGGGACTGCCAATGCATGGTTTCCGTGGGACGCACTCGATTTGGGAATAGCAGACACTATAAGGGGAGGGGAGTGTGTTTTCGGTTCGTTCTTTCTTTTCCGCTGCCTGCTTTCTTTCTCTACAGATGCCTTCCTTTTCTCTGGTTAGTTGTTGAGTTGGTCGATTTTGACAGGTCGGCCTCCTGCTTTGCTGCGGTTCGGGCCGTCTTTGCCTAGAGCTCCGTGCTTTGCACTCTTGCCTATTATATGTTCTGTTCCATTTTCTTACGTCAGACTGTCAGCACAGCGCTCAAATGACATGGCTTGAAGAACAACGCGGGATCTACAAACGTTCCGGAAGAGAACTTCACGAACAAAAGCGGAAGCGTTGACTAAACAACCTCCCGCTGCAACCAGCTTACATCCCTGAGACAGGAAACCACAGGTGGCTGACTGTGAAGATGTCTCTGGTTGCCGGACAATAGCCACCGGGGGCTCTCTTAACGCGTGTTCCTTGACTGGAAAACTGAACGAGAAAAGAGCAGCGCTGCCCCTGCCATGTCTGGAACTACCGCATGAACTCTATCTTGAACCTCTGTGCTCAGGGGAGAGCGCGAACGCAGTCCCCCGCTACCAGAAATTATGCAGTCGAGATTCCCACATTTGGGGAATTCGCAGACGTCTGCCCAAGGAACGTGCAATGTCAACTATAGACTTTAGACTCTCGTCCAATGAAAAGCCGCGATTGTGTAAAGTTTGATTAGGCCCTGGGCCAATCGGAGGGCTGCATTGTCTTAAGTTTAAAATCACGGCCAATCAGCGCTGAGAATTTTCTAAAGTTTCTCTCACTCTGGATGCTCACAGTTTATCGGGTCAGAGAGTTCATCTGCTGTCCAGATAAATTCATATGCTGAAGTGATTTCGTGTGGTAAGTTATTTTTATACTGTTATATTGATGCACAGTATGTTTTGGTCACGGCACGTTTGAAATATCTCACTCTTCGTGCAGTATTCGTGAGGCTGCGCCTTCAAAAAGTACACCTGTCGTAGAGATTTTGTGTGATAAGTTATTTTTAAATGGTTATATTGATGCACAGTATGTTTTGGACACATCACGTTTAAAATATTTCACTCCATGCAGCATTTTGTCTGTTCGTGAGGCTGCGCCGTCAGAAAGTACACCTGTCGTGGTGATTTATAGAGGTAGGTTATTTTTATCCTGTTCTGATAAACTGTATGTTTTGCTCACATCACGTTTGATATATTTTACTGTGTGTGCAGTATTTTGTCTGTGTGTGTGACGCTGCGCCGTCAGACGTTCACCCATTTCAGAGATTTTGTGTGGTAAGCTATTTTTATTGTTATAATAATGCTAAGATCACATCATGTTTGAAATCTCTCACTCTTTGTGCAGTGTTTGGTCTGTGCTGGTGACGCTGTGCCGTCAGAAAGTTCACCTGTCCTAGATATTTCGTGAGGTAAGTTGTTTTTATACTGTGATATTACTTAAATGCATATTTGGCTGCACAAAATCTGAAAAAGTTTAGCTTTTGTATTATTTTCGGCGCTCGCGTCGGTTTGATAGCTCCGTATACATAGTAAACAGTTGTTTCATTAAAATATAGCAACAAACATGCTAATAAATAAATATCCCTTTATATATAGCAATATATGTTACCATGGCGATTATTATCATTAGTTGTAACATCTAAGAACATCTTAAGATCTTAACTGGGACAAAACATATGATCAATACCTGTATTTGTGATCATAAGAATATAGTAAAATCGTTATTGCCATAGACTGAATAATATATCACTGATTCTTAAGGCCTGGGACAAAAACATATTCAGCAATTACTGCTATAAGCTTTAAAATGAAAATGTGCATACATTAAATATGATTTGTTATGTTATTTCAAGTATTATATGTGTAAATGATATCATATTAATGATAGTATGTATTTAACATGCTTAGAATGCATTTTACCTTACCTTATATCAGCCATATGGAGGTTGATTTTGATAGCTGCCCCCTAAGAAACACAATATACAACTGTAAGCATTTGAAAATAATGTGTAAGAGCAATTGATATGAAAATTCATGTTTTCATTGCCACTGTCAAATGCATCATCTCTGTCAGCATTGTTAACCATTGTCAGATAACTTCTTTTGATGATATTTGATTGATTTGTTAATTATCAAACATGTAAAAATGGAAAAAAAGACTTAACACACAAAATGTCTTTTTAATACTTTTATCATGAGCTCAGAGCTAAGACCATATTCCCTCTCTATATTTGTGATGATTATAAGAATACTTCTTACAGGTGAATTAGACATGGATCCACTGTTGCCCACCCTGAGCATCGTTGACACCAGTGTGCCACAGGACAGACAACAGTGCTTTCTTAAAGCATCGAAGGACGCCAAGACCCTGGCCTCTCGCAACAGGTGCTTCGAGCGGAACACTAGCCAGGACAAAAAAACTGCTTGTGAGGAAGGTAATATCTTATTTGTGTGTTTCTGTCATATGCGTACACTGCAGAGTGTTGTTTGTATTAATGTTATTTTTATGTCTTAGCTAAAAAAAGATGCCAGCACATTACTTGTGCGCCATCGGAGGTCCAGTATCTCGGCCAGCTCATTTTAAACTTTGGCAAATACAATGGCCAAAGTTTTAAATGGCTGGTGGAGAACGACGTTGGCTACATTAAATAGTAAGTATGTTGCTATACATTTGCATAAGCTGTTTTTACACAAATTAATTTATCTTTTTGAAATTTCAGTGTGCTGGATATACACATCAAGGAGCGTCGCCATCAAGGAAGAAAAGAGGGCCCAGGTGAGTATATAAAGGATCTTCTGTTACAGTATGTGCAACTGTTTCCACAGGTTTCCTGCCACCTCGAGGTCAACGTCGACAGGGCCATCTACGGTCAGGGCCGCTTCAGATCTTTCACGTTCCTGGAGATGTGGCAGTGGTACAGCCTGCACAAGACCCTGCAGGCTGATCCACAAGCTGGCAGTGCCCAAGAAAAGAAGATGGCACAGGAGGCGTTCTGCTCTGTGCGGCAGTGGCTGACGATGAAGGAGGAGGACATCAGCGTCAGACACTGAAGCGGTTCCGGCAGTACATTCTCAACAAAGAGGTAGGCTTTATTTATTTCTTTTAAATGTGACTTTATTAAAAAAAATATCTATCATGCTGGCAACATTTCATGCAAACTACAACCTGTAACTCACAGAAACCCCCAGAAGACAGGCCTCTTCCTGCAGCGGCGGCCAGCTCCAGCTCGTCGGGATCTAGAGGTGATGGTGGATGGGCGGATGATGCGCTACTGGTGGAAGCCCTCAGTGCTTTTGAAGCACAAGGTGTATATCCCTTTAATTATTGTCTCTAACTGTTCATGTAGCATAGCATAAATCTTTTATTAATAAATAAATCAATGACACACAAAATCAAAACACTGAGCTGATGAGATTGTCTTCTTGCTGCTTTGACACTGACTTTTGCCCATCTTGTGTGTTTTTTTCTTTCTTTAGCAGTGGAGGACAAAGGCGGTCTGCCGAAGAAACCACTCAGCTCCTCTGAAAGACAAGGTATATCACATAATGAATGTCACTTATTAACATTTATTCATACTGTTGTAGCATGAAGTACAGTTGAGGGCCCTCCTGTGAAATATTTATTTAAGGTAATGGAGCAAGGACATGTTCACAGTACTTAGGATAGTATATTATCTTCTGAAGAAAGTTTTATTTGTTTTATTATTTATGTTTTTCTATTGGCTACAGAACAAACAGTGTTAACCTAGTTAAGCCTTTACTTTCTCAGGCTGAATATGGTAACACTTCAGTATAATAGTCCTTTAGTTAATCAGTTTACTAACACTAAGTGTCGCCAATCTTGTGCAGCATTTATTAATTACAGTTCAACATTAATGCATTATTATTTGCATTAATGCAACATTAATGTTGACATTACTTAATGCACAGTGTATTAATGAACTAACGTTATTTAACTTAAATAACATGAAATCGTTAACAAAGATAAATTAATACTGTAATTAATGTATTAAATTTCTTGTTCATGTTAGTAAATGCATTAACTAATATTAACTAATGAGCTATTACTCTAAAGTGTTACCCTAAAGGGTGACACTTTACAATAAGTTTGTATTAGTTAATGTCAAAGCATTTACCACCATAAACAAGCAATGAACAATACACTTAATACAGTATTTGTTCGTGTTACAGTCATCCATCCCAACTCACAGTCCAGCAACTAAGCATTAAATATTATATTAAAAAAGCATTAGTACATGTTTAACTATGATTGAAAAATGTACAAGCATTGTTCATAATTAGTACATGTTAGTAAATACATTATCTAATGAAACCTTATTGTAAAGTGTGACCCAATATTATATACTGTCATCATGGCAAAGATAAATTATGAGAAATTAGTTATTAGAACTATTATGTTTAGAAATGTGCCTGAACAAGTCCTCTCTCCATTACACATAAATTGTGAAAAATAAACTCAAATTTAACAGGGGGGCTTATAATTCCGGCTTGCACTGTATGCATTAATAAATAAAAGTCGTCACACTAAGACACTGTGTTCTGATAATCACAACTGTGCTCATTTAGGAGCCGGGGAAGCAAAGAGAAGAAAACGTTCCTGTGAAGATCTTTCACAGAAGCCCCACTCAGACTCTCCACTGTCTGCTGTAAGTTCATCGTTTGTACATCACAATTAGGTGGTGCATATACTCCTGAATACAGTTTTGTGAGCAAAGATGGGGAGGCTGTGCAAAACGTATGATTATGTCAATGAAAAAGGTTTTACCTATTATACTTACTTTGTTGAAGGCTCCTGTGTCAACTTCTTTATTGGAGGCTCCTGCATCAGCCTCATCAGTTCCTGCCTTGGCTTCTTCATCGGCTCCTGTATTAGCCTCATCAGTTCCTCTCTTTTCTTCTTCATCGGCTCCTGCATCAGCCTCGTCAGTTCCTGCCTTGGCTTCTTCATCGGCTCCTGTATCAGCCTCATCAGTTCCTGCCTCGGCTTCTTCATCGGCTCCTGCATCAGCCTTGTCAGTTCCTGCCTCGGCTTCTTCATCGGCTCCTGCATCAGCCTTGTCAGTTCCTGCCTCGGCTTCTTCATCGGCTCCTGCATCAGCTTCTGTGTCAGCTTCTGACGTTCAACCTAGAAGGTCATCTGGTGGGTCAACACACAGTGACCCAGCACATTCTGAGGTAACTGTCAAAGAACTCTGTGGTTGTGAAGATAAGAAAAATGTATACTTTAATACTAAAACTTTAATTGATTTTAACACAGTTTTGTCTCGGTTATTCTAATTACCAGGTGTCATTTGAGGGTTGGCACAAGATGTGGGAGTTTGGTCTTCATGGGCTGCCCAGTGGAGACATACTGTGGCTTAAGGAGGATGCTGAAAGGGGACTCTTTCAGAGGGCCATGTCTTATAAAGACAAACATGGAAACAGAAAGTGGAGGAAAGTCCTGAAGAATGACCGGATGTGGTTTCACCCTCTAGAATCTCCTGGAGTGGTGGAAGGAAAAGTCCCCTCAGCAGACTCCTTTTTTCGCAGCTCGTTTTTTTTCTGGAGACCAGTCGGTGTGTGGCGTTACAGTCTTCGGTGCCCAAGGTCTGACTGCCCAGCACGCACCAATCAGAAGGCTTTTCTCTACCGTTGTGGGTATTCATCCACGGTAAGACAGATCTGCCACATGTCTGGCTGGTACTCCATGCTGACTGAGGTCCTGGCATGCAACGCCTGTAGAAAGGCTGCAAAGGAGTCGGAAGAGCATACTATTGGTCGTTTCCTGTCATGGGATCAGTGCATCCTTAACCAGCTCAGTTCAGCTCACAGAGCGGTGTTTCCTGCTGTCTTGACGCTACGGTGAGTCTCTAGCAGAATACAAATCATTGTGAAATTATGCAGAGTCTTAAAAAAAGTTAAGATTTACCATCATCTAATGATTGTGTTGCTCCTATGATTCTAGGCGTGGCGTGGACAAGCAGGTGATCCGCCTGATGAGGGATCGCACTGAGGGAAACACCATGGTAAAGGTTTGGAGACAGGTGCAGGAGAGCCACTGCGAGGACTATCTGCAGAGAAAGGACATGTACACCACTCTTCTCAGCCAGTACAACAAACCTGGGAAGATCACTCGTAAGTCAGAGTTAATTGTTTTCTTAAAGGGATAGTTCACCCAGAAGTGAGTAGTTTTAAACTTGTTAAACACAAAAGAAGATATTCTGAAGAAAGCCGAAATCCTGTAACCATTGTAATCCATTGTAAAAAAACAGACAGATACTATGGAAGTCAATGGTTACAGGTTTCTGACATTTTAAATTCCTAACCTTTTGAGCATTTATTCAAAGATTAAGTAGCAAAGTGTCCGTTTTCTCTGCTTTTAGGGAGTTTGTGCCAGCAGTTCCAGCGACCACCAGCACGGAGAGAGCCGCCATCTGCCAGACTGATGAGAAAGGCGTTTCTTATTTCAGAGGCAGATAACATCGAGGACTACCGTACTCAGATTATGTCCACATTTGGCAAAGTCCTGAAGTACGACTCCACCAAGAAGGTAAATTTAACACAATGGAAAATAAGTCAGTTTGTAAACGTATTGCAAAACCTTTTTACTGTTGTTCTTTCAGGAAATCCTTTATCAGAGAGATTTTATCCTTAAAATATTATTGTCCACTTTTGCATCATGGGACATTTTAATTATTAACGACAACTGATGAGTAAAGTATTATTAATTGTTTAATAATAAATAATTATCAATAAATTAATAACTAATATGGGTTACTGGTGCTTTAAAATCGTGTTTGTCACCATCACACGCACCTGATTATTATTCATACTTACCTACGTCTTCGTGTGTCGTTTTCTTCACTTCAGGTTTCCTCCTGCATGCTCTGCATCCGAAATCTAATGAGCTGTAATGCAAAAACACATTATTAATTCATATCTGAATATTAGTGACTCTTACTTTCTTGATCTGGTGCAGAAAAAAAAAACTACAAAATACAAATGTTTGAATCTATTTGTGTTGCATTTGTTATCAGATCTGCAAGAAACTCTCCGGCGATGGAAAAGGCACTGCAGAGTGGTGTACCAATGTGGCCAACGAGCAGGGGCAGATCCTTATATCTGTTCTCACCTGTGAGGAGTCATTGGAGAAGATGAGGCCGATGGCTGAAGGCCTCATGGAGAGGTACAGGAGAGCTGATGAGGCACCGCCCGAGCTCATGTATGTGGATCGTGGCTGCTGTCGCGTCCACGCCGTGTCCTCAGTTGAGCAGCTCTTCAGTGACTGGACGGACAGGGGTATGTTGGTACGGCTGGACATCTTTCATTGGATCCATCGATTCGATGCAGCTCTTCGGACAGATCATCATCCAAAGTATGCCCTGTTCAAGTCTGCCCTCTCTGCTGCCGTCTTTGCCTACAACAAAGACGACATGGCTCTTCTGGTACAGGCGATACGTGCCGGTCACCCAACCAACTATGCCTCCCTGGCTGACAGCCAGATCATCGAGCTGCGTGTCAGTAAATATGACCTCAGCCATTATGTCAGGAGGATCACAGTTGGTGCCCAGGAAACATGTGCGCGCGTGCAGTGCGCCATTGATCTCCTGAAGGGAGCCGCAGGGATGGATGAGAACCAGGTGCATCTGTTTAAGGACTCTGCAGCCATCGACCACGTCTGGGAGAACCAGCAGAAGCACCTTGAATGCATCCAGGATCCACCAGGGAGGAACATGTACACCATCACCAAGTATGTGACCCGTAACGGTGTTCGTCTTGCGCGGTACAGTACGGTGAGAGGAAGCAACAGTCTGGAGGGCTTTCATTCCTTTCTGCCTGACATGATCCCGGGACCCCACTGTGCTGCCGTCCCGTTTCAAGTCTATCTGCTGGCTGGCATCGCACGCTGGAACTCTAACAGGGAGTCAGCCAGCGTCCAAGGGCGGAAAGGGAGGAAACATATGGTGTACATGTCTCCTCTGGTCCATCGCCTAAACCAAAGGTGCCAGGAGCTGTTTGGGGAGGTGGAGGAGGCAAACTACAGGCCTCCAGTTCCTGCTGGTGATGAGCGCATTGGTCTGGAGTACCTGTTTTCCCAGTCCTCAGAGCCCTTCAGTGCCCCTGATCATTACGCTCAGACTAGAGAGACACTTCAGGCAGATGAGGATGAGGATGAAGATGTTCCTGCTGGGGTGGCAGAGGAAGAGGAAGAGGATGATGTGGGCTACTCCTCAGACCACGAGAGGGACAGCCTGACTCCTCTGAGGAACCGTCTGTGCCTCACCGATCAGGCAGTGGCTGCTGAATTTGACCCCTGTGTGGAGGACGTGTGCGGTCCCAATCATCTGCCTGGGTACCAGCACGTAGAGGATCTGTGTAAAGTCCTTGTTGAGATCGCCCTGGAGGAAGGAAAACTTGCCTTAAATGAGTTGACCAGGCAAAAGGTCATCAGCGCCTGAAACAAGCTTGACCTCCATGACCGCAGCATCCAACAATTCGACAGCCTCTACTCTGCACGCTGGGGCAATGCTCTGTTTGGCCGCACCAGTGGAGATCCGACTGAGGCGTCCCTGGTGCAGAAGCTCAAGTTCAGCAAGCGTTACTCAGCCGCACACTTGGTGGACTCCAGAAAGAACCGGCTGATGTACTGCCTGGTCAAACAGCTGTGGCTTCATCCTGGTGTTGGAGGAAAAGCTAAAGGGTCACCGCTGAAGCAGCATATCACTAAACTGTACCAGCGTGTGCAGCAGAGAGTGACGGTGGACGATGATCAGCTCAGCAAACTCGGGATTCCCATCCTGAAAATAAATTCAAAGTGCGTGAGCGAGTTCATCAGGAGGCAGGAGGCGCTGTCAGCCACAAACGTCACTGACCAGGGTCTGTCTGTCCTCCGTCGTCACCAGAGCGTCTCCAGCACCAGCCAGCCCCCCGCTGAGGAGCTTCCAGAGGAAAGACCCCATACCAGCCGGCCTGCAGTGCAGTATCAGATCACCACTTCTCTGGCCGGCACCCGAAAGTTAAAGCAAAGGCAAATCTTACCTGTCCCTCCCTCTGCTCTTGCTCAACCAGTTCCTGCGCCGGCCCATTCGATGTCCGCAGGACTCCGGCACACACACACTCCGCTGACTGCACCTCCTGCTGTTTCCTTGCCGCAGACATCCACTCTGCCACTGTTGCCCTCAAGATCAACAATCTACAAGAGGAAAAAGGCAGGACTCAGTGGCTCTGGACATCCAACCTCAGTGAAGGTTTACATCTGTGCTCTGTGTGGCCAACCAACTCAAGGTCACAAGAAATACAGAAAGAAGAGCTACTGTGAGAGCTCCAAAGCCTCCACGTCCACAAACCTTGCTGGGCAGACGTTTGACTGTTTTGAAGACTTTAAAAGGGCTGTGGACATTCTCTTGGGCTCTCAGTCTCAGGCCTCCGAGTCTGTCTAACTGGACCTGTATCCATATTGCGGTTCATAGTTTTTGACTTGTAACAGTGTTATTGTTGCAAAAATGTATATGTTATAATAACAGGTGGTTGTTTGAAAGTTTACAGTGTTTTACACTAATTTGTTGATTGTTGTAACACTGGTATTGATGCATAAATGTATGTTATAATAACAGTTGATTTTTTTAAAAAAGTTTACAGGTTTTTACAGTTTGCACTAATTTGTTGACTGTTTTTTACACTTATTGTTGCACAAATGTTTGCAATATTAACATTTGATTGTTTCAGAGTATACATCGTTTTATACTAATTTGTAGATTGTAACTTATTGTTGCAAAAATGTAACCGTTTACAAAAGTTAAGCTTTTTTTTTTAATACAGTTTGCACTAATTTGTTGATTGTTGTAGAAACAAATGTTATGTTAACATTTGACTGTTTAAGTTTACAGTGTTTTACACTAATTTGTTGATTGTTGTAGAAACAAATGTTATATTAACATTTGACTGTTTAAGTTTACAGTGTTTTACACTAATTTGTTGATTGTTGTAACACTGTTTTGTTCCAGAAATGTATGTTATGTTAACAGTTTATTGTTTTACAGTTTACAGTATTTCTTTAATTGTTTTCTTGTTTTTATTTATTTATTTATGTTTATTAAGTATATATTATCATAATGTTATTTAAAGTACTTTAATATAATTATTTTATTTAATTATTTATTCATTATAAAATTTTAGTAATAAAAAAAAATATATATATATATAATTATGTTATTTAAAGTACTTTAATTATTATTTTGTGATAACTAATGTTGCTTTATATACTTTAATTGTTAGCTTTGTTTTTTTTTAAGAGGATTTATTTATTTTTTTTATATCTAAATGCTTGACCTGGCAGTATTTTTTTATGTATACAAATATATTCTTAGATCTATAACTGCTATCAGTAATATTAAAACTAATGATTCTAATAGTAATGTGTTTTTTATTATGTACAAAGTATATCTATTGTATACATTTTTATGTCAGGCAGATTTAACAATATGTTTAGAACTTTTCTTTTTCACTTTTAATAAATTTGGATAATAAAATACAATCTCGTGTTTCTTTTTGTATGTGTTGGAAGGACTTCATTGGTTTTTAAAAATAGCCTAAATCTTCTGATTTTTGAATTTAATTTAGAATCATTATCTGAGTCTATGACAATAATATGCAGTCCATTTTAATAGTAACCTCTGGTACAGGCGCTCTGAAAAGTCTATTGCTCCTCTGTGTTTTACCAAGTCCAGTTCTGGAGTCGATGACAGCTTATCCTGTTGCCGTCAGATGGGATGCCAGTGGAGTCATCCTTAAACCACACTCCAACATCAAGCTCCACCTGCAACACACAAATACAAAAACTGTACATTATTCAAATATCCTATGACATTACACTGTTGTAATTTGTTACAAAGTAGTTAGTTACTATAATTAAAATACTTACCCAGTAACAAAGTAAGGGATTATTATTCATTTTATGTAATTGTATTACTGCTATTAGAAATATGATTGTATATCTGTATAATATAATATAATAGAACAGAAGCTAAATATTTGCATTTTTTTTGTTATACAAACAAATTTAAGAATAATTCTACTAAACATTATGCATTTATAAAAAAGTTTGACCTTTAATTACTACTATTAATTATATTACATATGAATATTTTATTTATAGAACTGATATTACATGAATTAATTTATATATTCCATCTGTTGAGGTTTATGGGGATTTTGAGTGAACCATTAAAAGTTATTTAATTTAAAAAGCAACTTAAATTTTAATAACAAACTTATTAAATGATCATTTCATAGTTCACTTTTGTGCACAGTTAGAGTTGTTTGCTTTAATTTCAATAGGACCACACCATATAGAACGTGTTCTGACAGTTACTACTATTTGTTTTGATGACATCACCAGGGGGTTGGTCACTCGCAAAAGCAGTTCATTCATGGTTTGCTGAAACTCAATCAACCAATCAAGTGCTGTAATTGCCTACACATCCATAATGAAATTTGCACGCCGTACAGGTCGATCGCCATTCGCAGGGGTCAGCATGACCGGAGTGCAATGGTCAAGCCTCGCCCTGGGTGAACCACCTTTCTGATCATGGTATCTCCCCTGCCAGGTAAGTATGAGTTGCTGGACGGAGCAAATGGCGCAGCCGTTTTCTATCGGCCATCTTTCCTGACGGTGATGCCCAGCCACCGAGCATGGGGAATGGGCCAGCAACCCCAGTCTCCTGACGGCGCTGTACTTGCAGCAGACGTGCCTGTGCCTGTGCCTGCAAACCACTTGCTAGTAACTGTGGCAACCGATAAAGAACGTGAGCTTCCACCAAATGTTCGCTTTGTGTTTTGTCATCAGTTGGGACTGCCAATGCATGGTTTCCGTGGGACGCACTCGATTTGGGAATAGCAGACACTATAAGGGGAGGGGAGGGGAGTGTATTTTCGGTTCGTTCTTTCTTTTCCGCTGCCTGCTTTCTTTCTCTACAGATGCCTTCTTTTTCTCTGGTTAGTTGTTGAGTTGGTCGATTTTGACAGGTCGGCCTCCTGCTTTGCTGCGGTTCGGGCCGTCTTTGCCTAGAGCTCCGTGCTTTGCACTCTTGCCTATTATATGTTCTGTTCCATTTTCTTACGTCAGACTGTCAGCACAGCGCTCAAACGACATGGCTTGAAGAACAACGCGGGATCTACAAACGTTCCGGAAGAGAACTTCACGAACAAAAGCGGAAGCGTTGACTAAACAACCTCCCGCTGCAACCAGCTTACATCCCTGAGACAGGAAACCACAGGTGGCTGACTGTGAAGATGTCTCTGGTTGCCGGACAATAGCCACCGGGGGCTCTCTTAACGCGTGTTCCTTGACTGGAAAACTGAACGAGAAAAGAGCAGCGCTGCCCCTGCCATGTCTGGAACTACCGCATGAACTCTATCTTGAACTTCTGTGCTCAGGGGAGAGCGCGAACGCAGTCCCCCACTACCAGAAATTATGCAGTCGAGATTCCCACATTTGGGGAATTCGCAGGGGTCAGCATGACTGGAATGCAATGGCCAAACCTCGCCCTGGGTGAACCACCTTTCTGATCATGGTATCTCCCCTGCCAGGTAAGTATGAGTTGCTGGACGGAGCAAATGGCGCAGCCGTTTTCTATCGGCCATCTTTCCTGATGGTGATGCCCAGCCACCGAGCATGGGGAATGGGCCAGCAACCCCAGTCTCCTGACGGCGCTGTACTTGCAGCAGACGTGCCTGTGCCTGCAAACCACTTGCTAGTAACTGTGGCAACCGATAAAGAACGTGAGCTTCCACCAAATGTTCGCTTTGTGTTTTGTCATCAGTTGGGACTGCCAATGCATGGTTTCCGTGGGACGCACTCGATTTGGGAATAGCAGACAATATAAGGGGAGGGGAGGGGAGTGTGTTTTCGGTTCGTTCTTTCTTTTCCGCTGCCTGCTTTCTTTCTCTACAGATGCCTTCTTTTTCTCTGGTTAGTTGTTGAGTTGGTCGATTTTGACAGGTCGGCCTCCTGCTTTGCTGCGGTTCGGGCCGTCTTTGCCTAGAGCTCCGTGCTTTGCACTCTTGCCTATTATATGTTCTGTTCCATTTTCTTACGTCAGACTGTCAGCACAGCGCTCAAACGACATGGCTTGAAGAACAACGCGGGATCTACAAACGTTCCGGAAGAGAACTTCACGAACAAAAGCGGAAGCGTTGACTAAACAACCTCCCGCTGCAACCAGCTTACATCCCTGAGACAGGAAACCACAGGTGGCTGACTGTGAAGATGTCTCTGGTTGCCGGACAATAGCCACCGGGGGCTCTCTTAACGCGTGTTCCTTGACTGGAAAACTGAACGAGAAAAGAGCAGCGCTGCCCCTGCCATGTCTGGAACTACCGCATGAACTCTATCTTGAACCTCTGTGCTCAGGGGAGAGCGCGAACGCAGTCCCCCACTACCAGAAATTATGCAGTCGAGATTCCCACATTTGGGGAATTCGCAGGGGTCAGCATGACCGGAGTGCAATGGCCAAGCCTCGACCTGGGTGAACCACCTTTCTGATCATGGTATCTCCCCTGCCAGGTAAGTATGAGTTGCTGGACGGAGCAAATGGAGCAGCCGTTTTCTATCGGCCATCTTTCCTGACAGTGATGCCCAGCCACGGAGCATGGGGAATGGGCCAGCAACCCCAGTCTCCTGACGGCGCTGTACTTGCAGCAGACGTGCCTGTGCCTGCAAACCACTTGCTAGTAACTGTGGCAACCGATAAAGAACGTGAGCTTCCACCAAATGTTCGCTTTGTGTTTTGTCATCAGTTGGGACTGCCAATGCATGGTTTCCGTGGGACGCACTCGATTTGGGAATAGCAGACACTATAAGGGGAGGGGAGGGGAGTGTGTTTTCGGTTCGTTCTTTCTTTTCCGCTGCCTGCTTTCTTTCTCTACAGATGCCTTCTTTTTCTCTGGTTAGTTGTTGAGTTGGTCGATTTTGACAGGTCGGCCTCCTGCTTTGCTGCGGTTCGGGCCGTCTTTGCCTAGAGCTCCGTGCTTTGCACTCTTGCCTATTATATGTTCTGTTCCATTTTCTTACGTCAGACTGTCAGCACAGCGCTCAAACGACATGGCTTGAAGAACAACGCGGGATCTACAAACGTTCCGGAAGAGAACTTCACGAACAAATGCGGAAGCGTTGACTAAACAACCTCCCGCTGCAACCAGCTTACATCCCTGAGACAGGAAACCACAGGTGGCTGACTGTGAAGATGTCTCTGGTTGCCGGACAATAGCCACCGGGGGCTCTCTTAACGCGTGTTCCTTGACTGGAAAACTGAACGAGAAAAGAGCAGCGCTGCCCCTGCCATGTCTGGAACTACCGCATGAACTCTATCTTGAACCTCTGTGCTCAGGGGAGAGCGCGAACGCAGTCCCCCACTACCAGAAATTATGCAGTCGAGATTCCCACATTTGGGGAATTCGCAGGGGTCAGCATGACCGGAGTGCAATGGCCAAGCCTCGACCTGGGTGAACCACCTTTCTGATCATGGTATCTCCCCTGCCAGGTAAGTATGAGTTGCTGGACGCAATAGTATGATCCTGCACAACTGGAGTGGCTGCACTTTCAGGACCGTACGTTTAGGACCGCATCTTTAGGACCCTAGTTTTTTGTGACATCGCCACCTACTGGATTGGATGACATTGTAAAACTGCATTTCTAGGACCGCATTTCTTTTCGGCAGCGCCACCTATTGGATTGGATGACATTGTAAAACTGCATTACTAGGACCGCATTTCTTTTCGCCAGCGCCACCTACTGGATTGGATGGCACGGTGAACTGCATTTCTAGGACCATAGGACTGGATTCCCAGCGCCACCTACCTGATTGGATGATATAGCGGAGACTTTTAGGAGCTTTTTTTTTTTCAAATTGTGCTTTTTGATGTAAAACGTACCAGAAGTTAAAGTGTGAAACACCTGTTGTGAGTAACAATTTTAAATTAAAACAAATGAATTCACAGATAAAAAAAGAAATTAAAAATGTTTCTTAACTTTACACAAATGAAAAAAATGAGTGCCTTAAAAGACTTGCATTTCTTGAAAAATACTGTATATGGATGAATCCCCTTGGATTAAACTAATTAGCTCAGTATCAGGACAAATACATTGAAATCAAATATAATCAGCATATGCAGTAACTAATTTAAAACCAGTTTGTAAAGGATGTAGAGAGACATGACAGAGGATTTATTCAAGAATGTACATTTATTTAAACATCCACACACAACAGCCACAATAGCACAAAAAGCAGCATTCCTTTAGCTCCTGTGAATGAGAGAGGGAGAGAGAATCTATCTATCTATCTATCTATCTATCTATCTATCTATCTATCTATCTATATATATATATATATATATATATATATATATATATATATAAATAAACAATGAAAAAGTTGAACCATTTGTTATGCAATTAAATTTAAATTAATATTTATTAAAAGTAATAAAAAATATATTTTACCATGTTTAACTGTAATATATATTTCTGGTTTAAACTTATGCACTGTTAGGAGAACCAAAAAGGACACCCAACTGCCAGCTGCAAATTTTTAGGTATATAAGAGCAATACCCACCTCTTGAATGGTCTCCCTTCTTTCCTAGATTTTTTGTCAATTTTTCGACTAAATTATTCTACTTCACTGAAATAGAGAACAAGCACTGATGGGTTAATGTAAATATCAGTAACAAAAAGTTTCTCTGAGCATTGTGTCAAAATAAATCATATTCTGACCTGTAATTATATTTTGTGCCAGAAAGGTAGACCTGCTCAGCATCATCTGAAGACAAACCCCTCAAGACCCCCAGAGCATGTATGATGGCCTATGAAAAAATGATTCATTTAAACGAACTAATATACCACCACTGAACAGCAAATATCATTATACATGGGTCGATAAATGAGTAACACCCAGCATGCAATTTATATACAGTAGATTTTGTAAGTGCATTATTTGGTCTGGCATACCTCTGGAAAAAGAACATCACAGATAAGCTGCACTTCATCAGTAAACCTCAGTTTTGTTGGTGTCCTGTGCAGTACGTCTTTAAGATAAGCAAAGGGACATCTTGCTCTTCCTCACTGTCTATGTAGACAGGCACCTGGAAAGATGCTTGCTTACGCAACCACTTAGAGGGCTTCCCGTTGAGTACACCCTATGGGCAAACAATGGTATAAAAACAATTATTTAGAGAAACGTATTACACTAAAGACAAAGATGGATAAATGTGAAGATCGGTGAAGTACCGTCAAATGCTCCTCAGACCCCTTTAACTTTACAATAAAGTCCACAATTCTTTTTTCCTCTGTTGTGGAACAGCCTGAATGTGAAGTGGGATTTCCTCAGAGATGGCACACTTTTTTGGCACCCTGTACACTGGCTGAAGTTTTCCTTGGAGCAAGTTTCTGGCCTCATCGGTCCAGAAGGCAAACCGCTGATTAAAAATAACAAGATTAATCTAAAATACTGCATAGCTTTTCCCTACACTACATTACCTTACAGCTGCATATAGCATGAAACAACTATTGCAAATATTTCCTATTTATCTTAAGATGACGATGACAGTCATTATACTTTATTATACATTATCCAGCAAACACATATGATAACATCCAATATATATATATATATATATATATATATATATATATATATATATATATATATATATATATATATATATATATATATATATATATATATATATATATAAAATGGAAAACAGCACATGAAATTTTTCAAAAGTGTTACAGAGGTGCCATATCCTTCTATTTTGAAGTCTTATAATTCATGATGTGTCCATTTTCTTCAAGATAAAGAGTATACAAACAAACATTTAAAGTGAGAATTTTTTTCTAACATTTTCTCTAAATCAGGGGTGTCCAAACTTAGTCCTGGAGGGCCAGTGTCATGCAAATTTTAGTTCCAACCACAATCAAACACGCCTGGGCTAGCTAATCAAGCTCTTGCTAGGCTTTCTAGAAACATCTTTACAGGTGTGTTGAGGCAAGTTGGAGCTAAAATCTGCAGGACACCGGACCTCCAGGACCGTTTGGACATCGCTGCTTTAAACAAACTTACCTCCTGGAATTCAATTGCCACACCGGTCACAGAGCAAAGGGTATACTGCAATAGAAAAGATGGAAAAGCTTTTATTCACAGTGTTGACAAAGGCTTGTTTATACTTAGTTAAAAACCTTAGACCTCACCATAAGCATAAAAACCCCACATTCATTACCACAGCTCTGGCGTGGCAAGCCCTAAAAGTAACAAAAAAAGATACAGATGAAAGCCACTGTCTATCTCTTGTAGTTATATTTGTTTGAAATAGCCATTTGTTTAGTCACAGCAACATCATGCCCAGTCTTCTCAGTCCAGTTTCCAGGATCAATTTGTTGTGCAAGATTTCTACAAAAAAAGAAAAGAAAAGGATAAGAACGCAGGCTGAGAATATCAGTACAGTCTATAGGAACGTAGGCAAAATATACCAGTACAGCCTATAAGAACACAGGCAAAATACACCAGTACAGCCTATAGGAACGTAGTCAAAATATATCAGTATAGCCTATAGGAATACAGTCAAAATATATCAGTACAGCCTGTGTACTGTATCATACAGCATGTGTACTGTATCATACAGCATCTCTTCAATTCAGGCAGGGATCTCCCTTGTTGGATCGTTATATGCATCTTGAAAAAGAGAGAGCCTAATATTTAGTGTATTTGGTAATTAAATAGCTGCATACTATGAATAATTTCTTAAGAATTAACAAATAGTTAGTTCATCACTTGCTAAGCATTAAATCTACAATAACAGACATTAGTAAGTAGTTTAAATACAGCTGCAGATGCTGTATTCTTTATTTATAATGCGATTCTTTTTTCAATAATGAAGTATTGCATTATTTACATACCAGTTATTTAAGAGTAATTGGTGCTTTAGTGATTAATGAACATCTTATTTTTCAGGCATAGAGTAATAGTTACTCTGTAAATTAATAAATCTGGTATTAGCTCAACTTCTTACTTTTGTGACCTAATCTAAAGTGTGGAATATTTATGATTTGTAGATCTCTTATAAATGACAAGGCTCAGTATCAAATGAAAAAAAAATCGTTGCTATTTTTAAGTAAGAATAACATTACATTTTAAAAATTAAATTTGATAAAACATCAAAATATCACTATTTCGCAATATGATAAAACATTTTTAATGTTATGCTGTGGTTTAAACTGTACAGTAATTTTATCTTTAGATTGCAAAGATTTGTTTTTTATTTGATTTTGTAAAGTTTTATTTTTTATTGTTTTGTTTTAATCACTGTCATTCATTTGCTTAAATAATACTTAATTTTGTAATGAAACAAAAATAATGAAATGAAACAATTAACAAATACAAAAAAAACAAGCAAGCACATCATAGAGGTGCTATTAATTCAAGAATACAGCTAGCATTTGTAACTGTATTTATAAACTGCTTAACTATGTCTATTAATGTAGATTTAATGCTAATCAAATAATAAAGTAGTAAGTTAACCATTTGTTAATGCTTAATAATTTATAGTATGCAGTTTTTATAAAGTGTTACCCAACAGTTTGAGATAACCTCAGCGAAAATATTCCTATAGTTTGTTTTCAATTATATTGGCCATCACTTCATATTGGCCAGGTAGATAGACATTAACATGCCTACACAATAAACATAGATATTAATGTGTAGACATAATACATGATAATAAGACTATATGGTCAAGGCCTGATTTATACTTGGCTAATGTGATAAAACAATGAGTAGAAGACGTTTTCACACTTTTACAGAAAAATATAGGTAAATCTGAAACACCTCACACATCAACGTACTTTTTAAAATGATTAGCCGTTAAGTCAACACGCCATTAAATCTACAGTTTCATTAAACCATGGCCACGAATTGAGAACGGTGTAATATTTAATACAATTAGACAATGTATTCCCAATTCGTGGAAATAATTGATTAATAGTTAGCAGCTCTCATTTTACCTGTGTAAACTTCTCCACACTCAATATTATTAGATTTTCTTCTGGAAAAAAATCGTCACATATCGTAACATAACTTTCCACAATTTTTGTCCGAGACCCTTGAAACTGGGGTAAATCGTGCGGGCTAATCGGGCATTTTTGCATAAACTTTGCACAGTATAAAACAATAACAGTACTAAATAAACACCTTCTTTTACAGTTTAAAATAAAACCTAAAAGAAAATCGGTACTCACATTATTCTTGCCATCCATGTCGTCCATCTTATTAGAGCGTCTATGATCTAATCCGGCAGGTGGCGATGTCACAAAAAACTAGGGTCCTAAAGATGCGGTCCTAAACGTACGGTCCTGAAAGTGCAGCCACTCCAGTTGTGCAGGATCACCCTTCTCGCTGGACGGAGCAAATGGCGCAGCCGTTTTCTATCGGCCATCTTTCCTGACGGTGATGCCCAGCCACCGAGCATGGGGAATGGGCCAGCAACCCCAGTCTCCTGACGGCGCTGTACTTGCAGCAGACGTGCCTGTGCCTGTGCCTGCAAACCACTTGCTAGTAACTGTGGCAACCGATAAAGAATGTGAGCTTCCACCAAATGTTCGCTTTGTGTTTTGTCATCAGTTGGGACTGCCAATGCATGGTTTCCGTGGGACGCACTCGATTTGGGAATAGCAGACACTATAAGGGGAGGGGAGGGGAGTGTGTTTTCGGTTCGTTCTTTCTTTTCCGCTGCCTGCTTTCTTTCTCTACAGATGCCTTCTTTTTCTCTGGTTAGTTGTTGAGTTGGTCGATTTTGACAGGTCGGCCTCCTGCTTTGCTGCGGTTCGGGCCGTCTTTGCCTAGAGCTCCGTGCTTTGCACTCTTGCCTATTATATGTTCTGTTCCATTTTCTTACGTCAGACTGTCAGCACAGCGCTCAAACGACATGGCTTGAAGAACAACGCGGGATCTACAAACGTTCCGGAAGAGAACTTCACGAACAAAAGCGGAAGCGTTGACTAAACAACCTCCCGCTGCAACCAGCTCACATCCCTGAGACAGGAAACCACAGGTGGCTGACTGTGAAGATGTCTCTGGTTGCCGGACAATAGCCACCGGGGGCTCTCTTAACGCGTGTTCCTTGACTGGAAAACTGAATGAGAAAAGAGCAGCGCTGCTCCTGCCATGTCTGGAACTACCGCATGAACTCTATCTTGAACCTCTGTGCTCAGGGGAGAGCGTGAACGCAGTCCCCCACTAGCAGAAATTATGCAGTCGAGATTCCCACAGCATGACCGGAGTGCAATGGCCAAGCCTCGACCTGGGTGAACCACCTTTCTGATCATGGTATCTCCCCTGCCAGGTAAGTATGAGTTGCTGGACGGAGCAAATGGCGCAGCCGTTTTCTATCGGCCATCTTTCCTGACGGTGATGCCCAGCCACCGAGCATGGGGAATGGGCCAGCAACCCCAGTCTCCTGACGGCGCTGTACTTGCAGCAGACGTGCCTGTGCCTGTGCCTGCAAACCACTTGCTAGTAACTGTGGCAACCGATAAAGAACGTGAGCTTCCGCCAAATGTTCGCTTTGTGTTTTGTCATCAGTTGGGACTGCCAATGCATGGTTTCCGTGGGACGCACTCGATTTGGGAATAGCAGACACTATAAGGGGAGGGGAGGGTAGTGTG